>NW_020838014.1:3173427-3223624 GCF_003676395.1 Aethalodelphis obliquidens | reverse complement strand
AGAGAGAGAGAGAGAGAGAGAGAGAGAGAGAGGGAGAGAGGGAGAGAGGGAGAGTAAGAAAAATAAAAAAGACTACAAAACATCTGTTAGGCTCCTTACAATTCTAGGTATGTATGAACTGCATAATGAAACTGAAAAGTCTTTCTTAAGATTTAAATTTTCTATCTTTGAAAAATCAAATTAATAGTTACCAAATAATCACTATTGGTAAATGATGGAGGAGAAACTATATTTTATTCTGAAATAATGTTGATGGTTTTATAATTGGTTAATATTATCATGTACATATGTTATTCTCTAAAACTTACCCAGATCACTTGATTTCTTCTGAAGCTCGATGGTAAGTACTTTCAATTGATCTTCACTTCTTTCCAACCTTGTAAAATATATTAGTTCATAATGTAAAATATTCTTTTAGTCAGAATTCATCTAGTAACTAAAACTGGTGCAATTTAGCAACAGTATATCTTTTCATAGATTCACTCATTCAATTATTACACATTTCTTGACAACCTACTTTGTGTCAGATAGTGTAACATTTCAAAACAAGATATTACTATTATACATACATAGTTGTGTATTAATTACATCTACATAAAACCTCAAACTTATTGTCATGATTTAGCTCTTAGCTATTGATGATAATCAAATTAATGCATCCTAGAACTTTGAAAGAGATTGAGTACATAACTACTATTATACTGAATTCTGCCTTAGGAACAATATATGAGGATTACCCAATTCACTTAACTCCACTGGCTTTCCATTTCCTCATCTATAAAACTGAGGTAATTGGAACAGATGACATCCAAAGTCACTTAAAATTTGAAAATCACCTGGATAGGTCAGTCAAGAATATACAAGATTAGCTGAGCTAGAATATCTAGTTTTCCTTCCTTCACTATACACAAGCAGTAGAGAAGAAACTCTACTAGGCCCAGGTCATGACTTCAGAGAGAAGCTTATTCCTCTCTTTCATCTTCCAGACTTAATTAACCCTTATACTAATGGGACAAAAATAATTACCTAGGCCTCATAACACAACTTCATATAAACATTTCCTTAATACAAAGTACTGGAAAACAGATGAAGTTTTTAACTCAAGTTTTAGAAAAACTATTTAGATGAAATGCAGATGAATATTTTATATATACCTAACCATATTCATTAATCCATTGATTTATTAAAAATGTTTGAGTACCTACTCTGTACCAGGCTAGTTGCTAAATTTATAAATCACAAAGAAGGTTACAGACCCCAGTAAAAACAAACCAACAACCTAGGAAGTTATTTCTATTTAATAACCCACAGTTAATTAAATATGTGATATCACTGCATCAGCCCTTATGAGCTTGTCTATATTGCTTAACTCTATGAAAAGCATGCATGGGAACTATCCTAGAGAATACCTGCTATCTTTTCCTGGGATACCTGCCTACCCAATACAAACTCTTAAAATGTGTTCCCACTTTATATATAAAAAAGAGACTTGGTTATAGTTGTTATAGGAATTACAAGCCAGTTGTCAATGAATAGAAAATGGTACTGAATATTAGAAGTAAATTGCTTTTATTCAGCTAAATAAGAAGTATTTTTACCTTTGCTGTTCTGTTGTCAATAATTCTTTCAAGTTGCAGGTAGTAGTTTTAAGTTCAGTAACCACAAATGAATGGGCAGCTTTAGCTTCATTAAATTCTTCCATTTGCGCTTCTTTTTCTCTAGTGAGCTGATATATTTTTTTTGTTGCTATTTGTAAATCTTCCTCTAAAGCCTTTTGAGTACTCTAAATGAAATAAAGTACAAAAAAAACCCCTATGAACCAAGGGCCTTAAGAAAAAAGGCTGAATTCATCTGCTTTCTGTAATTCACTGCCTCTCCCTCCCTCTCTCCTTATCCCTTCACCCCTCCTCTACTCCACCCTGGCCAATCTGGAGTGCCGCACCCTCTACTCTTATTTCAATTCACCATTCCTCCAAAGCCCACCTATACTCCCAATCCCTCCATGGAGTCTTCCTAACCAATCCAGCCCATAATGTTCTTTCAATTCTTAGAAATATTGTAGAATTTTTGCCTGAATCATGTTGGTACCTAGCATAGTCTTGTATTTGTTATACTTTTGATGTGTTTTTATCAAATGTCTCTAAACTATAAGCATTTGCAGACAGAGATTGTATCTTCTCTGTTTGAAGCTTCAGGTCCTTGTACATAGTATTAGCATTCAGTAAATATTTGTTGACTGACTGATGGTGTGAGAATTATCACACACTAATCAGTTTTTAAATCATACCACACTTCTTTGCAAAGACATTTTAATATCTTCTAGTTCTGATGTCAAATGATCCTTCTTCTCATTTGATTCTTTTAAGCTTTCATTCTGTAATTCTAAAAAAGAAAGTTGTAGATAGGTAATACTTAATAAAAAATACATACCAAGAAAACAAATTATTTGTAACAATTACTTTTTCCTCTATTACATACTCCAAAATGAGAGAGAATTATGCATATACAGATGCACTGATATCATCACCTTTTACTGATCTTTCAAGATTGTTATTGCCCAAGGACTCAAAGGTGAATATATAGAGACATTTTGTGCTACATTTTTTAGTACTAGCTAAGCATTAGAAACAACCTAAATATCCAAAAGGAGACATTAAATTATGGTGATACAATGGTATATCATGTAGCCAGCCACTGTAAATGATGATATAGATGTTTATTTATTTATTACTAATTTGAATATTCATAAAAATCATAGAATAAAAAGGGCAACTTAAAAACAGTATTTATATAAATAGTACATGTGAAAGGAAAGAATACACATAAAAATCTCAAAAGTAATTTGTCTCCTAATGGTGAAATTATTCATGATTTTCATTATTCCCGATCTTGATTTTTATATTTTTCTAAATAATTGCATTTACTTATTTAAATATTATGAAAAAAAGCTACTGACTCCACTTGATAGCTAAATATTTACTAAATCCTAAGTGCCAGGTGCTAGTTTATATGCTTTACACATATGCAGTCACTTTTCAACCTCATAAAAAACACTAAGGGAAAACAGTTCATGCCTGTCTCTGGGTTCAAATTATTCTATTTCCTTTTACTAGCTACCTACACTTGGGCATGATACTTAACCAATCTCTCTCTACTTTTCCCACATGTAAAATGATAGTTATTCATATCTTGAAGAGTTCCTGTTAGGATTACACACGATAATGCAACTTAAAACATCTAACCACAGTGTTTTCTAGCATATAGTCAACAAATGTTAAATACTATTATGATGATGGTAATGATGGTATGGTGTACACAGAAACTGGACCTTAAAATTCAAGGTATTTACAGTACAACTGGGCAGGCAGACAAATAATCAAAGATAAGTGCTGATGGGTAGTCACTAGAAATTCTGGGAATATATCAATACATAGAGGGGACACCAAAGCTTAATAGGACCAGTAACGGTTAGAGGTAAGGGGAGACAGACATAGAGAGGGAAAGTTCCAGAAAATGACAGCTGGGTTGAAACATTTGAAAGCCAGTAACAATTAACAAGAGTAATGGGAGTTGGGAGAAAATCACAAGAGATGTGAAAGAGCATATACAAAGGCAAAAATGGAAGAGACAGGATGACACATTCTGAAATCTAAAGGAAATATATTTCAATAGCATGAAACTTAAAGTATGAGGGAGAAATCATAGCAGATATGATTGGAAAAATAATGACAAAATCATAACAGGATTCATATAACTTGCTCAGAGGTGTACGCTTCCTAAGTCATGAAAAACAATGAAGGATGTTAAACAACAGAATAATGTTCCAGGTTTATATTTTTTTTAAATTCCAATCTCAAAATCTGTGTAGAAATGAAGGGGCTAGTGCTCCAACTCTCAGAAAAAAATAGGAAAAGTAGATCTGGAAAGGGGGCAATGATAACTAAAGGTTGTCTATTATCATACTATTTATAATGGTCTGTCAATAAGTGTCTCCCCTGAGAAATCATAATCACAAACTAGTACTTAGGCATGTGTGGGAACAGAATATATGCTGCTTGAATATCCTAAAAAAGCTCCAAGCCAAAACTTAGTTTGAAGTTCCCCTAAGTTCCCCCAGGATTCCAGAAGCTGCAAATGTAAATTTCCTCTGTAAAAATATACTTCCAGTTCAGGCCTTAAAGAATTTCCACAGCTGAAATTACATGACCTCACAATCAAAATTCACAAGAGTAAACAAAGCACTACGAGCAAAGTCAGTAGAATGAACAATAGACAGACTTTGACCTGACTGTAAGATTTCAGATGTTAGAATTACTGGCTGTAGAATTTAAAAAATAAGTATTATATCATTTTTAAAAACTAAAAGAAGGAACTTCCCTGTCAGTCCAGTGGTTAAGACTCCACGCTTCCAATGCAGGGGGCACAGGTTTGATCCCTGGTCGGGGAACTAAGATCCCACATGCCGTGTGGTGCAGACAAAAATTTAAAAAAAACAAAAATACTAAAACAAATAAGGGGACTTCCCTGGTGGCGCAGTGGTTGAGAGTCCGCCTGCCGATGCAGGGGACACGGGTTCGTGCCCCGGTCCGGGAAGATCCCACACACCATGGAGCGGCTGGGCCTGTGAGCCATGGCCACTGAGCCTGCACATCCAGAGCCTGTGCTCCACAACGGGAGAGGCCACAACAGTGAGAGGCCCGCGAAACACAAAAATAAATAAATAAATAAATAAATAAATAAATAAATAAATAAATAAATAAATAAATAAATAAATAAAAGAAAAGAAATAAGGAAGATGTCCTAAAACTATCTAGAAATGACATATAAAATTGAAACTGACAATTTCACTGGGGTAATAGTGAGGTATGTCATTCAAACAAACATTCCTCTAAAAAGGAATAAAAATTCAGGATCAAATATTAAGAACATTAAAATCACTAAACTCCCAACAAAATAATAAGAAATTACCAGGCACAAAGTGAAGGGAAAATAGAAACTTAGAGAAGTAAGATAAGTACAAAACCTGCTTTTGCCTCAGGGGAATTTGCAGGTCTTGGCAAAGCTGGACTTTTGATTTGAAATTATGATGAAATGAGAAAAAGAAATATGAAAATCCAAAGACTATATAAGGTAAGAAGCCCAAGAATTAAACATTTGTACAATAAGATAGAACAATCATTATATGTGGAGGGAGCAAAAGTAAACAAACTCTCAAGCAAATCTACAGCACAGGTTCACATCACCTGAGTGGTCCAGTTAATCCCAAGCCATGAAACGGACTTAAGGTGGGTAGAGCCACCATGCACATGGTAAAAGTAAATAGGAATCCTCCAAAGAGGAAGTTAAATTACTTACATACTAGGCAAGGCTTACAATACTTACAAATTTTTTCAAGAAAAATAATAAACATGTAGTCAAAGACAACAAGGCACCCAATAAAACAAGGCTAAATAAATAAAACAAAATCTGGGCTAAAATATATCAGAAACAAAAGACAGTATGAGGCCCACAAACATTTAAGATAAAGAATTATCAGAAAGAAACTATAAAATAGCTATTCTTAGTATATTTAAAGAATAAAAACCTTGAAAATAATAAGAAACAGAAAATTATATAAAGTAGAATAGCAGATTTGAAAAATAAGTAAGAATAACATCTTAAACATCTTAATAACTGAAAATAAAATTGGAAGAGTTCATAGTGGGTGAGAAACAAATGAAGAGAGAATTAGTGAATGACAAGATAGGTGAAAAGAAATCGTCAAGAATAAGGCACAGAAAAGCAAAACTGTGAAAAGATGGAAAAGAAATTAAGAGTCACAGAAGATAGAAAAAATTAACATGATTTTTATTCAAAGTTCCAGAATG
Organism: Aethalodelphis obliquidens; assembly: GCF_003676395.1. Classification (NCBI taxonomy): domain Eukaryota; kingdom Metazoa; phylum Chordata; class Mammalia; order Artiodactyla; family Delphinidae; genus Aethalodelphis; species Aethalodelphis obliquidens. The sequence continues at coordinate 3,217,757 of NW_020838014.1, read as the reverse complement.
AGAGGAAACAGAGAATAGAGCAAATATAATGTTTGAAGGAAAGCAATAATAAAGGACATTAATTTACAGATTCAAGAAGCTGTAAAATAAGATTAAGCATATATCTTAACATATCATACTGAAAATGCTAAAATATCAAAGGCAAAGAAAATCTAAAAAGCCACAGTAGAGGGAAAAGATAACTTATATTCAAAGGTTCAACAGTTAGGTTGAAAAATGACACAAAGGAAGCCAAAAGAAAGCAAGATGCTACCTTCAGTGTTCTAAAACATATAGTTTTAACATATAGTGTGCCAACTAGAAATACATATCAAACAAAAAAATCCTTTCCAGATGAGAATGGATAAACAAACGTTCAGACAAAATCATCACAAGAATATGCTCACTAAAGCATATTCTAAGTATTACTCTTCAAGGTGGAAAGAATATGATCCAAACAAAAGATCTGAGAATTAAGAGGAGGGATCAAAATCAAAATGGCAGAGTAGGAGGACACGAAACTCACCTCCCCACGAGGAACACATCAAAAATACATTTATACGTGGAACAATTCTCACTGAAAACTAACTGAAGAATGTCAGAAAAACTCTTGTACATCCAAGGCTGTAAGAAAGATCCACATGGAATCCAGTAGAAAGGAAAGAGAAGCAATCAGATCGGGACCTGTGCCCCTGTGAAGAGACACGGAAAAGGAGGGGAATCCTCCTTGGGGAGAGAGCAGTTCAAACCACGTATTGGGCACCTCAGCTCTCAGATCCAAAAGTGGGAAGGCAAGTCCCCTAAGCTGGTTAGAAAACCAGTGAGACTAACAAGGGGGCTGTAAGAAACCTAAACTCAACTTGTGAAGAACTGCAACACTTGCTTACTCCTGAAACAAGGCAGAGAAAGCAAACTGAAACTGCACTGTACTCTGTCCCATTTCCCACAACTTCCACAGTGTGCTACCCAGCCTGAGCCAAGTGCCTGCTCAGGCTTTGCTTGCTTTGCCCGCAACTCCACACTAGGTAAAGGGCTGCTGTGGCTGACTGGAGTGCTCAATTGTGAGGGACTATGCCAGCCCAAACACAAAACAGCATCTGAATAGGGAGGAGCATCCATTATCAGCACTTAAAGCAACAGTACATCAGAAGCGGTCCCAGGCTCTGACTACAGCTGACACCACCACAGCCTGCACCCAGACCCACACAGAGCACCCACACCAGCCCTGCCTACTCTGCAGTCCAACTCCAAACTAGGGTGAGGGTTGCAAAGGCATTTTAGTCCCATCTGAATGGGGCAGGGACAGCTATTAATGGTGCTTACAGATGCAGCACATAAGCAGTCCAGACTCTGACTGTGACCAGGGATGCCACAGACCATACCCAGACCCACGCCGAGCACCTGCACTGGCCCCTCTTGCTCCAGCACTGCTCTGCATGGGGTAAGGGTGCCAGTGCTGGGAGGGAAGAGCACACACTTAGAAGGAACAAAGACAGATCAGACCAAACCCTTAGGCTTTCTCCTTGAGCAACTTGAGACCTGACCCTGCCCCCAGTAGGGTGGTGTTGGCCACTTAGAAAAGAAACCCCAGCTCACAACTCGCTCTGGCTCTAGTCCCTCCATCTCCAGCCCAACCTCTTACCAAGGTGATAGCTGCCAGCACATGCTGGGAAAAAACACGACTCACATCAGATCCCACTCTCCCACCACAACCAATGGGCACACTCAGACTCTCCCATACAAGAATACCCCTTCAGGACCTCAATGGGTAACTTTTTCACCTAATTTCATCAAAACAGAGAAAGTTAAGCAAAATGAGAAGACAGATGAATTTCTTTCAATCAACAGAACAAGAGAAAAACCCTAAAAACAACTGTTGAAACTAATAAATAATTTACCAAATAAAGAGTTTAAACCATTAGTAATAAGAATGCTACCTGAATTAGAGAAAAGAACAGATGAACACAGTGAGAATTTTAACAAGAAACAAGAATATATAAAAAAGAAACAGTAAGAACTAAATAATACAATAATTAAATGAAAAACACACTACAGGGAATTAACAAGTGACTAAGTGATATAGAAGAATGCATAAATGATCTGAAAGATAGAAAAATGTAAATCGCCCAATCAGCAAAAATATTTTCCAGCAAAAATGCCAAAAAAGTCCTAAAAATAACATTAATCAAACAATATGTAAAATTGAATAAAATAACATAAAAATAATAATAAAAGTAGATTCATAACCAGGGATAAAAAGTTAATATTAGAAAATTAGGTTTAACATTAGAAAATAATCACTAATAAATTAAAGGAAAAAAACATATGACAATCTCAATATATGCCAAAAAAAAGCACATTTGATAAGTCAATATCCATTATAAAACTCTTTGACAGTAATTCTCTTCCAGAAAGCAGGGATGCAATAATAAATAATTGCATTCCCCATAATTAACTTTGTGCCTGACACAGAATAGAAAGGAGGTTAATAAAAGTTGAACAGATGAAAGAATGAGTAATTGTTTGAAAGTGGTAATATACATCCAAAAGAAAGTTTCCAACTGCCTTCCAACTGCATTATACATGGAATGTAGGACAATGTGCCGCTTCCATTCAAAAGGATAGCAGAGGAAGTAGAGACTTCAAATTCGTTAAAGCCAGAAGGTAAAGAAAACTTTAATTAATAGGTTTTGAGGGAAAAAAATTTTTATATGCTACATAAGAAGAGCAAGGGTTTCAAAGACAAAGTTTGGAAAGTAGAGGAACAATAGGAGGTTAAGACAGGGAGAAAAGCCAACGTTGATAAGAGAATGAAAAAAGGTAATGGGTTTTAACCAAGGATGACTGATATGTGGCCTCATGAAAAAACCCAAACCCTCTCCAAACAGCATCCTATTTCAAAGTATAGTACTCTTAATACACAGAAAGAAAATAATCAAAATTTTCTCCCCTTAAATTTATTTCTTAAATCTCTGATCACTGATACTCTTTAGCAGGCAACAAGTATTGGCAAGAGACAAAAATTAGGTAATAGCAAGAAAATATTAAAAATTAGCTGATCATAATTCATTTAAATGGATAGTTCCAGGCAGAATGAAGTAGTCTGTAACAGAACAACTCTCATGCTGAAAATAACTAGAAAACACGAAACAAACCAAAACAGAAAGGACAAAAGAGGCTAAGATTCCTAAGAAAGAACTCCTGATAACTGAACTGACAAAGCGCAGCTGACATCTGCTGATTCTGGGTATGAGCAAGAGGTCTAAATGCTGCCTTGGTCCCAGCAGAGGGCCACTGCCAGGGGATAAAAAAAAGAGCATAGTTTTATTGGGTCTCAAAGAGCTGAAGAAACAAAACTGAAGACAAAAAACCTCATAAACTTGACTATTTCCCTTCATTCAGCTCAGCCTCTAATTGCATTATAGTAGTTAGCCCACCACACTCCCAATTTCTCTCTAGCAAACAGAAGACAATATCTCCAGAGCCTCTAACTTTTCTTATAACAATGTATGGAATTCAATCAAAAAATTACTGGGCACACCAAAAGATAAGGACAAATCACTAAAAAGTAAGACTGTAAAGGAATAGAAAGTAGAATGGGCTGAGGGGAGGAAGGAAGGGGAGTTACTGGTTAATGGGTACAGAGTTTCAGTTTTGCAACATGAAAAGAGTTGCAAGAGTTCTGGAGATAAATACTAGTGATGACTACATAACAGTGTGAATGTATCTATACCACTGAGCTGTACACTTAAAAATGATTAAGATGGTAAGTTTTATGTTATATGTATTTTATCACATTTTTTAAAAAGAAACAGAGCAACAGGTAAGCCAGATATTGAAATAAAAAGAAAATAGCTATAAAATATCAATGATTAATATATTCAAAAAGGATGAAATGTCATTTTTAAAAGAGGAGAATTAACCGGAGAATTGGAATCTTAAGAAAAATAATTGAGTGGAAATTTAGAAGGAAAAAATATGATTAAAGTTAAGAATTCAGTAAATGAGTTTAAAACCAAATTAGACACAGCAGAAGGCAGGGTTAGGTAACAGGTCAATAGAAGATCTCTAAGTTGAAACAAAGAGAAAAACAAATGGAAGATACATACATATGGGAAACAATGAAAAGTAACTTAAATGAATATATTTCAGTGGTTATGAGTCTGCAGAATCACATTGTATTAGTTATTTATTACCAATAAGTTGTTTCCAGTTTATATAAGATTAAACATTCATTCATCCTAACACGTATTAAACTCCTATTATATATACATAGCAATATGCTGGGCACTAGAGTGACAAAGATATTTAGTGAGACAGAGTGCCTGCCCTCAAGACACTCATGGTCACAGGAGACACACAAGTAATGCTTAAGCCACTCTTAACAATAAGGAGTTCACTAGAATTTAGCCAGTAAATTTGGAGAGGAGGTAGGAGGTTCATTTTGGACAGAGTAAGTAGCCAAAAGCATGATGGTGAGATAGGAAGAACATAAAAGGTAAGGAAGTTAAACAATTTCAGTATATCTGGAGTATAGGATATAGTAGTGACCGTAAGATGAAAGGAGCAGGCATAGGTTAGCAGGAACTAGATAATTATTTGCCACATTTTTAAGAGAAAGGTGAAAAATGTCACAAGACCTCTATGATGTTCTGAAAGGGACATAGTATTTCACAAAGTGTATGCCTTTCAAGTGCCTTACTAGTTGAACAAGTTTGAAAAATACTCAATAATAATATAGTCTAAACATTACATGACACTAAAGATCCTTCATAATCTGATCCAAACATTTTTTTTCCAGTCTCATTTACCTGAGTTCTTTAAGATACAGACACACCAATCAGTGTTTCAAATATACCCTAATTTTCACACTTCCATGACTTGCACAAGCCATTTCTTCTGCCTACACTCCCTCCTCCAATTCATTGTCTAGTGAACTTTTAATCATCTAAGGTTTAGTTTAACTAACAATTTTTTCTAAATGTCTTGCTCCAAGAATAATTAATAATTCCCTCCATAGTGCTCCCAGAGTATTCATTTATTTATAAGATGTTTGAGTGCCTAATATATGCCAGGCACTTGGAATGCATCAATGAACAAAAAAAGACAAAGATCCTTGTTTTCATGGAGCACCTTATTGAAACTCTGAAGAAGGTGACAGTATGAAAAGGGATAAGAGGAGCACATATACTTTGAAAAATCTTCTTAAGTGACTATTATTCCCTCCTCCAACTGTTCCAACCTAGGTGGAGAATTACAGCATTAGAAAGCATTACAAAAAAATTGTAATGAAAGCTAAATTTAAAACATAACAAGAGGAATACATAAGACATTCTTATATTTTCTTATATAAATTCTTACTTGTCTTTTCCTCTAATTGATTAACTTTATCTCTGGACTCCTCTAGCAGAAATGTTAACTCTTTCATTTTATTTTCTTTCTCAGTACTTTGGATCAATAGCAGTGATACCTAAAATGAAATATTTAAATAATACATTATAGATATGAAAAATTAGATATGACACCTTAGCATTTATCATTATCTGTGATTTTTTTATGTACTTGCTTATATGCTTTTCAGCTGTCTGTGCCTGGCATTTAGTTATGTGCCTGTACGATAAACATTTATTGGATGAAGGAATGAACAAACTAATGCAATATACCCAATATTACAGTATGCATTTTAAGATATCACTTAGAAGATTATATATTGAAATCTACTCGTTCATTTATTCCATAAATATTATTGAGCACCTAATCTGTTCCAGAAACCCTAATACACACTGAATATACAGAGATGATGGAACTCACCTTCAAGAAACTCACAGCCTAGACCAGGAAACAAACAACTATACTTGAATATTATTAGTAATAGGACAAAAATGTTATAGGAATCAAGAAAGGAACACCTAAATCAGTCCTGGGGGAGGTAATCAAAAATTAATCCTTCTCAGAGAACTGAACTGAGTCTTGATAGACAAGTACAAATTAATCAGGCTGCAGGGGAAATGAACATTCTAGACTTGTATGAGAACACAAAGGATCAAGAGATCATGCTTCTATTCAGAGAACTGAAAATATTCAGATGGCTAGAATACAGAGTGCATGTAAAGAAAAGGTGAAAGATAAACTCATAAAGATAGATTGAAGACTTGCAGATTCAACATGGCAGAAAGACCTCTATGCCCTATTTTCATCTTCAAATCACCCAAAAAATAACCAGGAAAACAACAAAGGTGGACTTCATCTTCCATGAAACCACGAGACTTCTATAATCCAAACCACAACATGTCAAAAAGGAAAGCAGTTAGAAGGAACAGAAAAGGATTTAGTATAGAAAAGCAAGGTCAAAACTAAGAGTCTAGGGGCTTCTCTGGTGGCGCAGTGGTTAAGAATCTGCCTGCCAATGCAGAGGACAAAGGTTCGAGCCCTGGTCCGGGAAGATCCCACATGTCGCGAAGCAACTAAGCCCGTGTGCCACAGCTACAGAGCCTGCGCTCTAGAGCCTATGAGCCACAACTACTGAGCCCATGTGCCACAACTACTGAAGCCCGCGCACCTAGAGCCCATGCTCCAAAACAAGAGAAGCCACCGCAATGAGAAGCCTGTGCACTGCAACAAAGAGTTGCCCCCGCTCACCGCAACTAGAGAAAGCCCGTGCGCAGCAACGAAGACCCAACGCAGCCAAATAAATAAATAAATAAAAATAAATTAAAAAAAAAAAAACTAAGAGTCTACACAGGGAAGATTACAAATGAGAAGATAATTCAATCCCAAAGAAACAGAATGTTTCAAGAATTAGAAGCAACAGACACTGTGAAAGGTAGGTATGAAACAGGAGACTAAGTCTAAGGAGACTGGAAGTCTGCAAAGAGTAATAAGACCTCCCTAGGCCCTCTTAACCCTCCTTCCCTGGACTCTACTCCCTGAAAGCCAATGTAGTCAGAGAACTAACCTACTCCATCTTTATAAGAGACACTGGTATGATCAAACTGAAAAAAAGAATCTCTAAACCTGGGTATTCCAGGCACAGGAAGGGGTGGAGACAAAGGATATAATTGAGAGTCAGCATATGGAATGATGAGACTCAGCTTGTCCTTCCTACCCTGCCAACCCAGCCCCAAAATGCCATCAGCAAAGTTTACATTCCCAGGCAGGAATTTGGAGAACTCCAGAAAAAAAAAAGCCTTACAAATAATGACATTTAGGAGTCCCCAACAAAAACACTAGCTGGCCACAGCATAATTTTACAGGGAACCCCCCAAATCTGTAAGCTCTGCTCATATACCCAGGATTCCAACAAGCTTCTTAGCACTTTATTCTATTTTTGTGTTCTGTAATAATAAGCATAATTTTAAATTTTAAGAAGACCTTCTTCTTTCAGAAATCTGGTTTAAAAAATACAGTTAAAATACAGAAAAAATTGTTAACTCTTTCAAAAGATCAAAGTATAACACATAAATCAGAATTCTATCATTTAACCAGAACTTAAAGAAACTCTAAGAATCTTCTCTGTACTTTCAATTAACGTTTGCCATTATTGTTCAAGTAGATATCCTTATTATCTATAATTACAAGGTATCTGTGGCAAGTCAGATAAAAACTCAGGAAAAATTGGGGGAAGTAGAGAGATGAGGATTCCTTTCTATATTTCATTTTCCATTCTGGATTCAGAAGGCTTGAAACTGTTAAAGTTGGCATAATAATCATCTGAAATCAACATTCTTGTGACTGCAAAAGAACACAGACTCATCATTTTCAAGTCTCGCACTATGTGTCATTAATAGAAAGAAGCAAAAGAATGTTTTAGTTCCCCTTCATTGGTGTCATAAATAGTGTATTTCAAAATAAACTGCAAAATGTGGGTCGAGTGGTCAATCATCATCATCTTTATATTTTATGAGGTTTCTGTCTGAACAAAACTTCTCACAAAATAATATATTTTTACAGCAATGTCCTAAAACCCACTAATATAAATATTGTAGAAGATTCACTGATTTTAAAAAAGGACTAGCATTTAGTATGTATAAATTTGAGTCAATGGAAATTAAGGCAAATGGAAAATATATTTAAATATGTATAATATTAAAATTCTCTCAGAAATTTATCAAGCAGGCAGCAAGTACAAATTTCTCTTGAAATTTTAAGTATCTCATGAATTAGCAAGTATAAAGAATACAGAAAGTTGATTTTTAAAAAGCACCTGCTTTTCCTTGTTATTTACTTCCTTCTTGTATTGTTCATCAAGATGTTGGATTTTTTCATAATCTTCCTTTACTTTAAAAATAAAACAAATACACTTTAATATCTTCACATAATTGTATAACAAACAAAATTTTAAGTTTCTGATATTTTATTTCACTTCCTTATTTATCTAGATATTAAACCCCAAAGGTTTCTAACAAGTTAAAACTGCTATTTTCTTGCTGCTAACTTTCTGTTTAGTAAAATAAAGAATTTAAATAATATCAAAGTTACAATAACTTTTAAAAATTCTATCATTCTTATAATAGCAGATATATAAAAGTTTTTTCTTTATAACACACTAGTCTGAAATAACAGATTTTAAATGTGTATGTATATTATTATTTTAACATGCAACTTGACCAAGAAATGTAAAAATAAGACCAAATCACACTTCAAATCACCAAATCACACCATTATACAAACCATAATTTGATTTCAGGGAAAATGTAGCTTTTGAAGCCAAAAGGGTATTTTTAACATATACCAATTTCCTGCCACATTCCACAAGATTTTGAGGGGCTTATAAAACCATATACAATACAGAAATTTTCAATAGTTTAGGCATCAAGCTGAAGGTATGAAAACATTAGCAGAATCTAATAAACAGCAAAAGAGTAATATAAAAAATAAGGATTCCTACCCTTAAAATGGATTTCCAGTCTGGAATTCTCAGCTTGCACACGAAGTTCCTCAAAAGCTATTATCATTTTCTGAAATACATTTAACTTTTAAGAATCATACTTAGACTTTTTAAATAGCTTTCCTCAAACAATGAAAATAATAAATTTGTATCATCTGATCATTATACTTAAAACTATACAACTTTGAATAATGAAAATTCTATAACTTTTAACAATTAAATAAATTTACTAAAATATTAAGAGTGCCTATTAAGGTAGCTTCCCAGGTATTTGAAGGCACTGAAGACAGGTTATATATCACTGAACAGCAAAAAAACAATTGTTGGTACTCTAGTCATTTACTTAATAGCCCATACCAAAATCTGTAGTTTTCTATTGATTTTTGCTTATGTATTTCTGTCTTCACTAAAGTGTAACCTCTGTGAGGTCTCTCCCCATAAGAGTTCAAATTATACTTCTATTACTTGGCAGCATGAGTTCATTCACATTCAACAAATCCTGATTTGTAAAATTGGATGAATTCATTTATTCATTTAATAAATAGTTACTGAGTGTCAATTATGTGCCAGGCACTGTTTTAAGCACTTAGGATATAAGGCAAAGTCCTTACCCTATTGGAACTAACTTACATTTCAGTGTAAGAAAGAATATATACACACACAAATACACACACACATACACACACACACGTGTATATCAAATAAATATCATGTAGTTTTAAGTGCTCTTCAGAAAAGTTAGACAAGGTGAGGAGATAGAGGATAATTGAACAGAAAGACATTTTAGGTAAAGTAGTAAAGGGGATAATAAAAAAAGCAGAATGAAGCTTATGAGTTTGCATAAGATCTTGGATACAGAAGTTCTAGATAGAAGGAACAAATTCAAAGAAGCAAGATCAGAAAGAGCTTAGCAAGTTTGAGAAACAAAAAAGGAACAACTATAGAAGAGAAGCAAAGTGGAAAATGATAGGGGATGGGGTAAAAAAGGTAAACAGGCAACAGACAGATTGATAATACTGCCATGTTTTTCAAATTAATGGTTAAGTGTCACAATGTGCTAGTCTCTGACACAGAGTTAATATCTAATAAATTAAGTTAAATGGTGTCACTAACATGTAAATTCAAAAAATATTAAAAAACAGAACATTAATACTCATGGTATATATAGAACCCTGGGAATTTTATTGGATATAATCATATATCAAAAGATAAATAATAATCCCTTTAGCAAGAACAATTGTTCATATCTTTGTAGCTATCACTATAATTTGCTTAGAAATGCCTCTGTTTAAAATATTCAAATTTTCAATACCACTTACCTCAATGTTACTATTTAGGTCCACATAAACTTGCCTAGTTTCTTCCCGCTCATATTCATCTATTATAAATATAAAATTTTCAAAAGTAAATTTGAAAACAATTACAATTCCAATAAGATAATACTCAAATGTCTCCGGTAAACATTAAAATATTTAAAAATCTGTGTTAGTAAAGGGCACTGGTATATCTTTTGAGTCTTTTAAAGTAGTATCAAAAGCAGCTTCATAGTAAGGTATGGTCATACTTCATGACATCAACCTCAAAAGCTAGGTGCTGTTCAATTATCTCTAATTTCCTTTTATAGAATTACTACTATTCATTAATTTATTCAAACTTTGTAAAATATATTTACAGTTTTAGACTTTACAATAAGTAGGGATTTAACCACTAGTCTATGAAGTATTTTTCCTTTGTATATTTAAGATTCTTGAAGTACATGTGAAAGGCAAAGCTCACTCTTGTTTCTGCTCTATCTCTGAAGAGGCAGGAAAGAAGATAAATCTCAAGACCAGAGGAACAAGTTAAGAATAGGTGTAGCCCCAAGAACAAATCTCCTGTAACTCCTCTATAATATTTTTTAGGGTTTTCTTTTTTGGTTTTTTTTTAACCTGAGCAATGATTCCCTCTAACTATATATTCAAGCCTTGAGTAAAGTCAGTAAAACTTAGAGTTGATAGGTGGTGCTGTAGAGAATTAAGGCACGAGGCAGGAAAAGAAATGCAGCTGTCCCATCATCATTCCCCCAGGTAAGGCCAAGCAACACAGAAACCACATTAGACTAAAGGGAGGGTATTGGTCCTATATTCTCAGTAACAAGCTGCAAAACAAGAGAACGGCAGCTACGATAGACTCAAATGTCAATGAAGAGCCAAATGAACTGACTTTAGAAGAATACAAGTATCCTAAATGCCTCAAAAATACTGAAGAGAGCTCTAGACTTATCACAGCACATGGAACAGGAGCCGTTTATTTGAATATTCAAATAAACCACTTTTATTTGAATATTAAAGGGCTGGAAAATTTAAAGAAATAGAGACAGAACACATCAGCATTTCAACAGAAAGATGGTTCATCCTTCTCACTCCATCTATTCACTGTCTCATATTCACTAACAAACACATTTAGCAACAAGCCTTCTCTATTCCACAGAAATTATTTGCACCAAAGAACTGCATTCTATTGCCAACACCTCCAATCTTCCTGTTACCACTACCACCAGTACTTCCAAAATACCCTCCGGTCATTCTTCCAATAGGCAAGTACTGAAAAGCAAATAAATAAAACTACAAAAAAGAAAATAAATTGGTATAGATGTACTTTACAGTTGTCAGGAGCAAGTTGCTACAGGTGGCATAGGGAAGGGACTTTCGTAGCAGAGTGTTCTAATATACTGACATAATACTGTAACAGTATAAGCCTACCTTTTTGGTTTTCCTGGTATCTATCTATCTATCTATCTATCTAAACTCCCTGGTTTTCCTGGTATCTATCTATCTATCTATCTAAACTCCCCACCCCCACCTCCTCCCTTCCCTCTCTCTCCCCTCTCCCTCCTCTCTCTCTCTTTCATACACACACACACACACACACACACACACACACTTACTTTGCCCTAATTTGGCCAACTAGATCGTGCTGCATTCATCATCTTAAATAAGAAAGGATTCAACCAAAAGCAAAGAAAATGTCTATGAGTTTCAAAAGCCCAGTGTTGGGATTAGGGGAAAGATTCAAGATATAAACAAGTAATAGATTTTCAGAATATATAAGTCAGAACAAAGCTTCCATCCTCTAGACCTAAGAAATATTTACCAGTTTGTAAGGAAGAAGCCTTTAAAAGGGGAAGCTGAGAGAGCTTATTAGATTCTGGCAGGTACTTAAGAAAGGGTTCACAAATACCATATGCTAACACATATATACGGAATCTAAGAAAAAAAAATGTCATGAAGAACCTAGGGGTAAGACAGGAATAAAGACACAGACCTACTAGAGAATGGACTTGAGGATATGGGGAGGGGGAAGGGTAAGCTGTGACAAAGCCAGAGAGTGGCATGGACATCTATACACTACCAAACGTAAAATAGATAGCCAGTGGGAAGGAGCCACATGGCACAGGGAGATCAGCTGGGTGCTTTGTGACCACCTAGAGGGGTGGGATAGGGAGGGTGGGAGGGAGGGAGATGCAAGAGGGAAGAGATATGGGAACATATGTATATGTATAACTGATTCACTTTGTTATAAAGCAGAAACTAACACACCATTGTAAAGCAATTATACTCCAATAAAGATGTAAAAAAAAAAAAAGAAAGGGTTCTGTAGCCCTCTACCCTCACCAAGCTAAGCTTCAGGGTTGGGGAACACAGAAATCCCAGAGAGTTAGGGCCAACTAAGAGTAGAGTGGGGCTGTGCTTTTTTTTTCTTCAGTATAACTCTAGGAAGATGACAAAACCTGAGAAGAAATGCCTGTGAAATATATATAGACAGGTAAGGCCTTAAACAGCTTCACAATTTCCCTTGTTCCAACACGTTGTGCAACTGAGCATGGTGGGATAAAGCACAGAGAACCAGCATACCTGAATAGGCCCTGAGGACTGGTATGAGGAGCAGCTCACCAACTATCTATGTGGACAAATAACTGAATACCAATCGAAATGATGAAAAGTCTCAGAGGATAGATGACTGAGAAACAAACGTCCCTCTCTACCACATGGTACTATATGGGCACCCCCAAATTTACATACAATCCCAGGGAAAGAAGAAAAATTCCCAAATTTACTGAGATAATTTCTTCCACACTAGCAGAATGAAGGCTTTAAGATATAAAGATATAAAAAAGATATAAAAATATAAAAAATATAAAGATATAAAACATCTTAAAAATTAAGAATTTTTAACATTTTAAGACATAAAAATCTTGTGCATACTTGAGTTTGCTGACTAAAATCACTCAGAATCATATATTCTACAAAATTTATCAGAGTACGAGAAAACCACACAGAAGGGACAGAAAAGAGATTCAGCTACCATAAGTAGAGCCATGCAAGGTGAAAACATTAGAAATTGCTCAGTGACCTGCTGTACAACTATAAATATAAAAAGAGGATTCAACCACTATACTAGGACCAAGCTCAGTTTATCACCTAGTTTGTTTATTTAGTCTAGATAGTTCTTGCTTTTTTCAATGATGTATATGGTTAGAAAACCTACACGAGGCCTATGAAAAAATACTGTCAAACAAAGAAAAGGGAACATGAAAGATGTTAAAAGGAACAGCCTATCTCTGAAAACGAACTCTAGAGAATTCAGATGAAAATTTCAGAAAACTATTTGGTATTCTCAACAGAACCAAGAAAATATGGTCTCAGTGAAAGAGGAAGATACAGTCATAAAGAAAGAACAGGCCATGTTAGAAATTCAAGAAATGGGGTGAATTAAATAGAAAAAATAAATAAGGAGGAAAGGAGCAATGGCTTAGATAATGAGAGACTCAAAGGAACTAGAGATTAGAGGCAGGACAGGAAAGAACTGATACTTCAGAAGTCAAATTGTTTCCTAATACAGGAAACAAACATAAATTGAGGGGGTGGGGGAACAAATATTAAAACAATTAGAGAAACGAAGAACAGAGGGCCAACAAACAAATAATAAGTATACCCAAACAGAAATCAGAATAAGTGACCAAAGATATCATAAGGCTTTCCTGGTCTAAAGAAATAGACTGGTGCATATAGATCCAAATGGTTGCACTGACAAAACTGTAAATCAAAAGGATCAAGAAAATGCCAGAGTCCTGGCAAGGGGGAAAATATATGCATAAATACATATACTATATATTTAGGTAGAAATCTAGGTATAGATAAATGGAACTGTGATTATCCCCATTTCACAGATAACAAAAGTGTGACACAGAAAAATTGTTATTTGCTAGGATCCCAAAATAATAAGTGGTGGTACATGATTAAAACACAGGTCTGCCTAATGAAAACCAGTAGGGATAAATGCAAAGAATGTTATTTGGATCCAAAAACCTAAATGCACTTGCAAAGAATGAAGTAAAAAAAAAAAGTGAAAGATTTTAATGACTAGTGAAGTCACTAAAGCCTATAATACAATGTGACTATCAAATAAGCTGACTTTAGGGTTCATTAATGACACCTACAATTAGACAAGAAATAGTCCTTTACACAGGTCAAGTTACACATTAGATTATCTAATACAGATCTGGACTCCTAAATATAACAACAATATTCAAACAGATCAACCAAAATAACAAAAGTACAAAGAATCTTGAAACATCTAGGCTGAAGAAGACAAGATTCAGAAAGGACAAGTAACCACCTTTAAAAATCTAAAGAGATAAAAAAGTGCTTAGACTTTTTCTGTATGCCTTAAGGAGAAGAAATACAATAAGAAGAGAGAAACTACAAAGAGATTTCAATATAAGAGATTTCAACAGGGAATTCCCTGGAGGTCCACACTTTCACTGCAGGGGGCCCAGGTTCCACCCCTGGTGGGGAACTAAGATCCCGCAAGCTGCCTGGTGTGGCCAAAAAAACAAAAAGAGAGAGAGAGAGAGATTTCAACATAAAAATAAGAGCTGTGCTTAAATGACAGCCTCGGGGTTAGTGGGTTTCCAACACTGAATATGTTCAATCACAGGAAAGAGACTACCACTTGGTAGTCACAAAGGAAATTATTAATTTCCTATAAAAGAATTAAAGCAATGGATATGTAAATAGACCAAAAAGCTTTAAAGTCCTTTTCAACACTAAGTAATTTAGATTAAGGGATAAGGCTACAGGAAAAAAAAAAATGTATGCAGTACTTCGAATGGCAGGGTAAAGAATTCCAATGTACTTAATGTGAGCAATAGACAGCCATTTAAAGGTTTGTTTTTTTTTAAGGTACATCTAAGAACAAATTTATTCTTTACTTATTCATTCATGAATTTATTTATTGCCTGCTATCTTCACAGACACTGTGCAAAGTGTTGAATATACTGAGTCAAATAAGACATGATCCCTTGCCTGCAAGCTTACAGTGAGATGTAGTAGGTACTCAATATTTGTTGAAGGAATTCATAAATACATGGTAAAGGTATACTAAGGGTACTAAGTAAAAGAAGAGGAGCATCTAAGTCAGAGTGAAAAACTAGGGAATATTTCCCAAGGGTGGTAATAATTACTCTGAGTTTTGAAGGACAAATATGAATTAACAAGATGAAAAAGGAAGGAGGATCAGCCAATAAACATATGCAAAAACTCAGAAGTATAATCTGTTTAGGGGTTAACAAGTAGTTCTCCATGAGCTTGTGTATGTGGGACATGTGAAAAGATTTGGCAAGGTGAAGGGAAGTGGCAAACACCATGCTATCCTGAAAATTATGGAAAGCCACTGAAAAAATTAGACAGTGACATTATTTGATCTGTATTTTGAAAAAGCATCCAGGACTCTGTCTTATGGTAATGACTAAATAATTCAGACCAACCTTCCTCCTAAAGATAAAAATTTGGAGGAATTTTTTGAATTATTGAAAGAATCAAAGATCTAAAAAGATAATGATGAATCATCAGGCCAAGAACAGGTTGAGGATTATAACTCAGAAAACCTAAACCAACTTCCAGTGTCAGTCAAGATGGAATAAGCCCACTATAGCCTTTCTCTCCCATTGATTACAACTAAAAACTCTGGATGAAATCCACAAAGCAACTACTTGAGGAATCTGAAAAGTAAGCAAAAGCAGGTAGATTGGGAAGAAAAGTAAAATCTTGAAGAAATGACTCATGTGAAGGCAAGTTTCCTGTTTGTTTAGTTTTTTTCCTACCTTCTCTCCTAGCATTACTAAAGTGTAAGGGCCCAGCAGAACTATAAAAGCAAAAGGAAATCCCTTTTTTTTTTCTCTTCCAGCCCTGCCCCAAAGGTGGCTCCAGTAGTGGAGCTACAGCAGCCATGGCAGCAAGGACATATGAAACCCCAGGAGAAACTCCATGTCTCTCACCAAAGGACAGGAGGACGGGACCCCTGTAAGGCTGAGGGTGAAGGGGCAATGCTAGAGAGACTTGGAGAAGGTGATTCCCTAATTATTTGTATGACTTGGCACAAGTCCCATAGGGAAAAGGGAGGATGTGCATGTACAAGATAGACCCAAGGCAAATATAGCAAGTCCCTCTGAAATCACTATCCAAGTCCCAGAACTAATCTAATCTTGAGTGGAGCATACATGAAACAGACGCAGAGTAACATGGCAAAAGCTTTGAAAACTGAACTGATAATGGAACCCCAGCACACAAAAGGTAAGATAGAACTTGTGATCTAAACTTGAGTTGCATATCTGCTAAAATACAAACAAACAAACAAACATTTTCCAGGGGATTTTTAACAGGACCCAGAATCTCACAACATGTCCAGGATATAATCTAAAACTTCTCAGCATTCAGAGAACTAGGAAAATGTCACATCATTCTAAGTCTCAAGCAAGCAATCAAAAATAATGAAGTACACAATGAGATAAACAATAAGAACTAGAATCTACAAAACAACAAACCACAGAAACAGATCCCAAGGGATTCCAGATATTGGCATTGCTGGACAAAAAATTTAATAAAACTAAGCTCATGGAGACAAAAAAAAAACGAGCTTAAAAATTTCTGCAAGGAATTTGAAACTCTAAAAAGTAACATTACAGATATTTTTTAAAGAACAGAACCAGAGAATACAAGAGCAGAAATTAAGGCCTAACAGATGAATTTAAAAACAGTTTAGAAACAGCTAAATAGAGAATTGGTGAACTGGAACAAAGCAGAAGAAATTATCCTGAAGGGAGCGCAATAAGAAAAGAAGAGGAAAGATACAAAAAAGGTACGAAATATGGAAGGAACAGCACAGTGACCTCACTGTTATGACTTGAAAAGATTCAACAGGCTCTCATCTAAGGGATTTTGCATTTGCTGTTTCCTCTGCCCGAAATATTCATTCCCAAAATAGCTACATGATACATTCCCTCATTTATTCAGGTCTCTAATCAGATACCACTTAATCAGAAAAAAACTTCCCCAAATACCCTATCCCAAAATATTCTCTTTTGAAGCAGTTGTCATCACCCAACATGTATTTTATTTATTCATTTATGATATGTGTCCCTTTACAAGAGTGCATACTCCATAATAGCAGAAATTTTGTCTGTTTACCACTGTTTTCCCTTAGCATCTAGAACATTTCATGGCACATAGTAGGCACTTTTTAAAATGTTGAATGAATAAATAAAAGACAGAGAAAATCACAAGAGTAAAAATAAAGGCTTACGGCAAAAATACAGATGGAGTTTACAGTAAATATAAGGCAAGTATTAAGAATTTTTAGGGCAAGAATATATAATGGAGAAAAGACAGTCTGTTCAATAAGTGGTGTTTGGAAAACTGGACAGCAACATGTAAATGAATGAAATTAGAACATTCCCTAATACACAAAAATAAACTCAAAGTGGATTAAAGACCTAAATGTAAGGCCACAGACTACAAAACTCTTAGAGGAAAACATAGGCAGAACACTGACATAAATCACAGCAAGATCTTTTTTGATCCACCTCCTAGAGTAATGAAAATAAAAACAAAAATAAACAAATGGGACCTAATTAAACTTAAAAGCTTTTGCATAGCAAAGGAAACCATAAACAAAACAAAAAGACAACCCTCAGAATGGGAGAAAATATTTACGAATGAAGCAACCAACAAGAAATTAATCTCCAAAATATACAAACAGCTCATGCAACTCAATATCAAAAAAGCAAACAACCCAGTCAAAAAATGGGTGGAAGACCTAAAAAGCCTTTTCTCCAAAGAAGACATACACATGGCTAAAAAGCACGTGAAAAGAAGCGCAACATCACTAATTAAGAGAAATGCAAATCAAAACTACCATGAGGTACATTCATTCAACAAGTGATATGCTCAGGGCCAGGGATCCAGCAGTGAATAAACAGACAACAATTTTAATCTCATAGAGCTTACATTCCATTGCGGGAGGAGGTAAGATAATAAACATCTCAAAAAAGTAAAATCTAGAGTTTGTCAGATAGTGATTGACTGCCCAGGAGTGAAACAATTCAGGGAAAAAGGACTTGAAGTGTCAGTAGGGGTTGGGGTCATCAATGTACAATACAGTGGCTAGGCTAGAACCTAGGGGAAGATGGTATTTGAATAAAGACCTGAAGGAGGTGAGGGAGCAGCACATGATGATGTTGGGGAGGGGTGGGAGCATCCCAGGCACAGGGACCAGCAGGGACAAAGAACTTGAAGTGGGAGTAGGTCTGGAGAGTCTGAGGTGGCCAGAGCAGAGTCAATGAGGAGGAGAGAAGCAAGAGATGAGGATGGAAGAGTAGGCAGGGGCAGACATGAAAGGCCTTGTGGACCACTGTCAGGACTTTGACTTTTCCATTGAGTGTGATGGGAAACTGCTGGAGAATTAGGAGCACAGCAACAGTACAATCAGACTTAGGCTTAACAGTATTATCTAGACCACCAATGCCCCAAAGGTGAGCAACAGACCTTTGGAAATGTGGCTGATGAGACTGATTTTTCATTTTATTTCATTTTAATTAAATTTAAAACTCATTTCTTGATTCAGTGATTGGAAAACTTATAAGTGTGTTTGGAACAACTTGGGTATGTGAATCTATTTTTTTCAACTGTACATTTATGAGTTTTAAATATAGATCAGGTATTTCCAATAAAAATTTTACCATCTGAGGGCTTCCCTGGTGGTGCAGTGGTTGAGAATCTGCCTGCCAATGCAGGGGACATGGGTTCAAGCCCTGGTCTGGGAAGATCCCACATGCCACAGAGCAACTAGGCCCGTGAGCCACAACTACTGAGCCTGCGCGTCTGGAGCCCGTGCTCTGAAACAAGAGAGGCCGCGATAGTGAGAGGCCCGCGCACCGTGATGAAGAGTGGCCCCCACTTGCCGCAACTAGAGAAAGCCCTCGCACAGAAATGAAGACCCAACACAGTCAAAAATAAATAAATTAATTAATTAATTATAGTATCTTTAAAAAAAAACAAAAATTTTACCATCTGAAAGAAAAAAAAAACAACCTACCATGAGGTATCACTTCACACTGGTCAGAATGGCCATCAACAAAAAATGTACAAACAGTAAATGCTGGAGAGGGTGTGCAGAAAAAGGAACCCTCCTACATTGTTGGTGGGAATGTAAATTGGTACAGCCACTATGGAAAACAGTATAGAGGTTCTTTACAAAACTAAAAACAGAGCTACCATATGATCCACCACTCCTGGGCATATATCCAGAGAAAACCATAATTCAAAAAGATACATGCACCCCAATGTTCACTGCAGCACTATTTACAATAGCCAGGACATGGAAGTAACCTAAATGTCTATCCGCAGAAAAATGGATAAAGAAAATGTGGTACATATATACAACAGAATATTACTCAGCCAGAAAAAAGAATGAACTAATGCCATTTGCAGCAACATGGATGGACCTAGAGATTATCATACTGAGTGAAGTAAGTCAAACAGAGAAAGACAAATATCGTATGATATTGCTTATATGTGGAATCTAAAAAAAGGTACAAATCAACTTATCTACAAAACAGAAATAGAGTTACAGATGTAGAAAACAAACTTATGGTTACCAGGAGGTAAGGTGGGAGGAAGGGATAAAATGGGACATTGGAACTGACATATACAGACTACTATATATAAAATAGATAACTAATAAGGACCTGCTACATAGCACAGGGAACTGTACTCAATATTCTGTAATGGCCTATATGGGAAAAGAATCTAAAAAAGAGTGGATATATGTATATGTATGTGTAACTGATTCACTTTGCTGTATACCTGAAACTAACACAACATTGTAAATCAAATATACTCCAATAAAAATTTAAAAAATAATAATAATCATAATAATAATAAAATAAATAAAAGATGTTTTAGGAAAAAAAGAATCTACATGTCACATCAAGATATACTCTTTAGGGGAATTCTGTGGTGGTCCAGTGGTTAGGACTCTGTGCTTTCACTGCCAAGGGCACAGGTTCAATCCCTGGCTGGAGAACTAAGATCCTGCAAGCCATGTGGCATCGCCATAAATAAATAAATAAATAAATAAACAAACGAACATATATGAGGAAAAAAGATATACTCTTTAGTTCACTTAAGAGATCACCTAAAAATGTTTAAAAGGTTCTTCAAACCTCTCCCACCATCTGATATCTGACTTAGCTTAAAACTAAATGGAAGAAAGAACTAACAGCCTTGCCTCTCTAGCCCAGGTTACTTTCTACAGTGCAGTCCATATACTATCTCTCTACCCCATCCATATACTTTTCACCACTTTTTATATTTAGACAGAAAAGTTAATCTTGCAAGTTGAATAAACAGGGTATCATGGAAGAGCTGATAGTGGTGCGGTACATTCTGGAAGGTATATATAGTTGCAAAAGCAAAGTACTTTAGGCAGAGACCAAGAATAAAATAACTAGCAATACTGCATACTAGAAATAATAATAACAGCTAACATTTATTGAGCACTTTGCACTGTTTAAGCATTTTATATTTATTAACTACCTTAATTCTCAAAACAACACTGAGGTACTTTACTAACTAATAAACAGAGGGTCAGAGATTACATAAATTATTCAAATTATTCAAGGTCAAGCAGATAACAACTGAAAGTTTGAATTTGAGCACAGGGCTATCTATCTCTTCAATCCAAGCTCTTAAGCTGTGTGGTATCAATTAAAATTTGAAAAATAGAGGCTATCCTGAAAAAGCAGGTAGACAGTATTTCCCAACAGATTCTTGGCAGAAACAAACAAACAACAAAGTAGACCTAATGGCAGATTAATGACAAAGACAAAAACAATTATTTTTGAAAATCAGATTATGTTTTTCATCAAAATGAAAAAAATTCCTACTTTACAATTAACATCAAAATATGCATAAAATAAAAACATGCACTTTCACATACATACTACAACCTTAATAGAATGTTTTAAAATAATGTTTCTTTAGAAGAAATTTGAGAATTCTATTTATAAATAAATACTACACTGCTATTCTTAAGCACTGTGCTTTCAGCATAGCCCTCCATCAGTATTTTCTATTATGAACATGGCTATATATCATTCTTGATTCAATTTCCTGGTTGTTCCAAACAGAAGAGAAGGTTAGTCTCAAGACCACACTTTAATTGAAATGCAAATTAACCATAAATGCCAAGTAAATATATATCTTTTAAAATATATTATCTTTCAAAAAGCTTGAAGAACTTTTCAAAGCTCAAAGAACTGAGAATCTAGTTACTACTTATATAAAGAAATGGTATGAGACACATATAACTTGTTCAAATAAAAAATGGCTCCTGGGACTTCCCTGGTGGTCCGGTGGTTAAGAATCCACCTTCCAATGCAGGGGACATGGGTTCGATCCCTGGTCAGGAAACTAGGATCCCACATGCCACAGGGCAACTAAGGCCGTGCCACAACTACTGAGCCTGCATGCTCTAGAGCCCACGCACCACAACTAGAGGGCCCACATGCCGCAACTACTGAGGCTGCACACTCTGGAGCCTATGTGCCGCAACTAGACAGCCCATGCACCACAACTACCTAGCCCGCGTGCTCTGGAGCCCGTGCGCCACAAGTAGAGAGAAGCCCGCGTGCTGCAACAAAAATACCCCACATGCTGCAATGAAAAGACCCCACATGCAACAACCAAAAGACCTTGCATGCTGCAGTGAAGATCCCATGTGCCACAACTAAGACACAACGCAGCCAAATAAATAAATAAATAAATATTTTTTAAAAATTTTTAATTGGTTCCAAAAACTGAAAAGACAATTTGTTTCCCTCTCCACCCCCACCATTAAAATAATAACAATAAATTGATAAAATCATATAAAATGAGAAAGATATTTACATTTCTTTGTCTTTTCAGCAGATCTGGCACAAGTTTCTTTGAGTAGATTACATAAATGCCTTGTAGCATTATTCCTGAAACAGAGGAAAGAGTTTGCATAAGTGTAATGTATCTCAAAGCAAAATCATATATAAAAGTTATGAAACATTACTGTTACAATTTTAAAGAAATTCTTAAAACATCATAATATTTAATATATATCACATATCGTTCATAAATGACTATAAAGGAAAAATTGGTTGACTGTACTATTAGCAAAGATGATTTAATAACTGCCTCCTTTTAAAGTGAAAAGCTCCTTAAAAGTTTCTACCCAAATAGCTTTCAATAACCTTTTAGTAAACAGTTCCAGATTCACCTAAGAAATAAAATGAGAAGAGAGGATTGGTATTTTCATTACTAATTACCCCAGAAATATTCTAGCTATCTTACCTTCAAAACATAAAATAAGTAATTTTCTGAAGAGTCATTAATTATGTGAATAAGACCTCTGATCATCTCACAGATGCAGAAAAAGCTTTTGACAAAATTCAAAATCCATCTATGATAAAAATTTTCAACAGAGTGGGTACAGAGGGAACCTACATCAACATAATAAAAGCCATATATAACAAGTCCACAGCTAACATCATACTCAACCCTGAAAAGCTGAAAGTTTGTCCTGTAAGATCAGGAACAAGACAAGGATGCCCATTCTTGCCACTGATATTCAACATAGTATTGGAAGTCCTAGCCACAGCAATAGACAAGAAAATAAAATGCACTTGAATCAGAAAGAACAAAGTAAAACTGTCACGATTTGCAGATGACATGCTATTATATATAGAAAACCCTAAAGCCTCCACCGAAAAACTGTTAGAACTAATAAACAAATTCAGTAAAGTTACAGGATACAAAACCAACATACAAAAATCAGTTGTATTTCTGTACACTAATAATGAACTATCAGAAGAGAAATTAAGAATATAATTCCATTTACAATTGCATCAAAAAGAATAACACACTTAAGAATACATTTAACCAAGGAGGTAAAAGACCTGCACACTGAAAACTATAACACACTGATGAAAGAAATTGAAGAAGACACAAATAAATGGAAAAATCTTCTGTGTCCATGAATTAGAAGAATTAATATTGTTAAAATGTCCACACTACCTAAATGGAGTCTGGTACCAATTCCAAAATTGGAAGGGGGTTCCTCACACCAACAAGCAATTCTGGGCACCACAGCTGAGTGTCCTACAATTCAATTCTGACACCATCTACCTGGAGATAGCATCAGACTTCATAAGTTAAGGGTTCAGTCCTATAAGACTACTACCCTCCCCTTATCCCACCAACTTCAGATGCTTGTTGCAAGCCCAGGTTGTTACCTGTGGTTCTGTCCCACTGGCTATAAATCAGAGGTTCCCATGACCTCCTCCTTGGCTTCTATTAATTTGCTAGAATGACTCAGAGAACAGAGAAACAATTTACTTACTAGAGTACTGGTTTATCATAAAAGGATATAACTCAGGAACAGCCAAGTGGGAAAGATGCACAGGGCAAGGTATGAGGAAAGGGTGAGAATCTTTCATGCTCTCTCCGAGCTCATCATTCTCCCCAAATCTCCACATGTTCACCAACCAGGAACCTCTCGAACCCTGACCTCTCAGGTTTTTACAGAGGCTTCATTAGATAGTCATGACTGATTAAATCTTTAGCCATTGGCAACTGATTCAACCTCCAGGTCCTTGCCTGTCCCCAGAGGTTGGAAGTTCCAATCCTCTAACCACGTGGTTGGCTCTCCAGGCAACCGGCCCCTATCTTTAGGTGGGGTCCAAAAGTCACCTCATTAGCATAACAAGACACCTTTTCACTCTCAACATTTAGGAAATTCCAAGGGTTTGAAGAGTTGTGAGTCAGGAAAGATGGATGAAAACTAAATATATACGTGAAATATATTTTGGTCATCTGAATGACCAAATATATATATATATTTTCTTATAAATCACAATACCACACTACTGAAAGCAATCTACAAATTCAATGCAATCCCACTCAAATTTCCAATGGCATTTTTCACAGAAACAGAACAAACAATACTAAAATTTGTATGGCATCACCAAAAACCCCAATTAGCCAAAGTAATCTTGAGAAAGGAGACCAAAGCTGGAGGCATCACACTTCCTGATTTGAAACTACATTATAAAGCTATAGTAATCAAAATGGTATGGTACTGGCATAAAACCAGACACATAAATCAATAGAACAGAATAGACAGCCCAGAAATAAACCCACAGATATACAGTCAATTAATTCATGACGAAGAAACCAAAAACATACAGAATGAGGAAAGGACAGTCTCTTCAATACATGGTGTTGGGGAAACTAGACAACCACATGCAAAAGAACAAAACTGGACCACTACCTTACACCATACACAAAAATAAAGTCAAAAGGGATCAAAGACTTGAACCTAAGATCTGAAATCATAAAACTCCTAGAAGAAAACATAGGCAGTAAGCTCCTTGACATAGGTGATGATTTTCTGGATTTAACACCAAAAGCAAAGGTAACAAAAGGAAAAATAAACAAGTGGGCTACATCAAATTTAAAAGCTTCTGCACAGCAAAGGAAACCATAAACAAAATTAAAAGGCAACCTACTAAATGAGAGAAAATATTTGCAAATCATATATCTGATAAGAGGTTAATATCCAAAGTATATAAAGAAGTCATGCAACTCAATAGCAAAAAACAATCTGATTTTAATGTGGGAAGAGGATCTGGACAGAGATTTTTCCAGAGAAGACATACAGATGGTCAACAGGTACATGAAAAGGTGCCCAACATCACTAACCCCCAGGGAAATGCAAATCAAAATCACAATGAGATACTACCTCACACCTATTAGAATGACTATTATTAAAAAGATGAGATAACAAGTGTTGGTGAGGATGTGGAGAAAAGCGAACCCTTGTGCACTACTGGTGGGAATATAAATTGGTTCAGCCACTATGAAAAACAGTTTGGTGGCTCCTCAAAAAATTAAAAATAAAACCATATGATCTAGCAATTCTACTTCTTGGGATTTATCCAAAGGAAACAAGAATACTAACTTGAAAAGGCATATGCATCCCCATGTTCAATGCAGCATTATTTACAACAGTCAAGACATGGAAACAACCTAACTATCAATGGATAAATAAAGTGTGGAATATATATACACCCATAAAAATGAAGGAAATCCTGTCATTTACAACATTATGAATGGAACTTGAGAGCATTATGCTATATGAAATAACTCAGACAAAGAAAGACAAATACCGTATGGTCTCATTTATATGTGAAATCTTAAAAAAAAAAATTAAAAACTTATAGATACAGACAACAGATTGATGGTTGCCAGAGACAGAGGTGGGAGGTGGGCAAAATGAGTGAAGGGAGTTAAAAGGTACAAACTTCCAGTCATAAAATAAATCCCGGGGATGTAATATACCGCATGATGAATACAGTTAGTAATATTGTATATTTGAAAGTTGCTAAGAGAGTAGATCTTGAGGGTTCTTGTCAAAACAAAAAATCTGCAATTATATGTGGTAATGGATATTAACTAGACTTATTGTGGTGATAATTTTGCAATATATACATATATCAATCATTACATTATACACTTAAAAATAATATAATGTTATATGTCAATTATATCTCAACCAAAAAAAATTTTAAAGGTCAATATAATGCAGTCATATCTTCCAAATCTCATTAAATGGTATTGAAAGTTAAAAAAAAAAGACCTCTGGGTGTCTCGAAGTTGCTAACATATACACCAGTTTAAATTTTCCAATGTATAATTTTTCTGCAGAAATTAATTGTTACAGATTAACATTTTATAATAATTTTTAAGTCTAAATATTAGTTTAATGAGGAGCAAAAGCTGTAATATTACATAAACTACATCCTTTAACATTTTCAATAATCTAATAAATGAAAAGGTTAAGAAGTCACTGAAATCAAAGGTGGCTTTGTTTTGCTTTCAAAGCCTGTGACTATTCTCTACCACAAATCAGTAGTTCTCAAAGTATGATCCTTGCACCAGCAGCATCCACATCACTTGTTAGAAGTACAAATTCTTAAGTCTACTCCACTGAATCAGAAACTCTGGCAGGGGAGGAGAGGCCAACAACATGTGTTTTAAGAAGCTCTGCGGGTAATTCTGAAGCTTGCTAAAGTTTAAGAACCACTGTTCTAGACAGAGGAACTTTTTATTGTTACTGATTTTGTAAAATCAAAACAAGTAACTACAAACCTAATTCTTGGACTTCCCTGGTGGCACAGTGGTTAAGAATCTGCTTAATTACCTGCCAATGCAGGTAACACGGGTTGGCGCCCTGGTCCGGGAAGATCCCACATGCTGTGGAGCAACTAAGCCTGTGTGCCACAACTACTGAGCCTGCGCTCTAGAACCCGCAAGCCACAACTACCGAAGCCCATGCGCCTAGAGCCCATGCTCTGCAACAAGAGAAGCCACCGCAATGAGAAGCCCGCACACCGCAACAAAGAGTAGCCCCCCACTCACCACAACTAGAGAAAGCCCGCGCGTAGCAATGAAGACCCAACACAGCCAAAATTAAATAAATAAAATAAATTAATTAATTTTAAAAAAAAGAATGATACTAAAGTTTTAAGCCAAAGTTAATGGAAGAATGATTGGGCCACTGGCAAAAACAGGAATTTGACAGTGAGAATTAGCTTGGAACTAAGTTGAGCCCTCTTCTGCAAGGGTTTCACCTAAAACAATAGTCAAACAAAAAGGTATACAATATACATAGGCAGTTGTAGATATAAGATTATCAGGTACCTTTATCAACACTAAGTAATGGCTTCCCTGCCTGTCATTTTAAAAAGTGAGAAGTTACTAGTCAGTGACCACAGTTTGCCAAATGCAAGAATGTAAAATAGGTATGTCTTCCTTTTCTCCACAGCACCCAGATAGAATTCTATATATCAATTAATATTATACAACAGAAAGAGCACATCCAATTTTTGGAAATTATTTTAATAATTAGTTTGGAATAAAAAATAAATTTGTAAAGAACAAATTCATTAAATTATTACTTACTCTTTTATTAAATCTTTATTTTCTTGAATTCCTTCTTCTAATTTCAAACTTACTTTTTCATTTTCAAACTAATTTATAAGACAAAAGAACAGTTCATCACATTTTACTTAGCAAAATAAACATGAGTATATTCATTAAGCAGCATTTCTTTGCTAACATGCTATGATGGTCAATAAGAATTATTTTCTTTGAACACAAAGAAGAACTTTTTTTGTCACACTTATGGATATCCTATAAGAATATGGGTCTCACTTTCATCAGTCTAAAATTAGGTTTGCTGAATTATCTCCAAAATGTATCCAACAATATTTTAATGTGATATTATCTTCCCTAAACATTTTGAAATGATGTTTTATCTTTCTCCTAACCCAATGTTGCATTTTCTCAAAATTTTTCTTTCACTATGCCATAAAATTGAAGAGAAACAGTTTCAAATTTAAAGTTTTATCTACAATGTCATTTTCTAATATAATAAAAAAAGACATATCAAACAAAACATCATCAGTAACGGGAACCAATAAAAATTAAAATTCTATAATTAGAATCATTAAATCAATCTTTATCTAAAGTAAATTACTATTTCCCTAGTCATTTGCATTAAGTTTCATGCAGCCTGTCTTCTGCTCATCCTAAAGTTGAAATGCAACTAATATTAATGAAACTTCAAAAAACACCATTCTTAAAATCCACATCACAGAAACAAGATAAACCCAACTTACTCTGAAATAATACTCTAGTTTTAATAGTATTATAAGATTTACTATACTATATTTTCAATTACAAATTTCATTATACCTGTAGTTCTTGAATGGCTTTCCGCTGTGCTTCAATTATTTTTCTATTTTCTTGCAACTTGTTTTCTTTCTGCTTCAGTTCAGATTCTACACTCACTTTCCACTTCTTGATCTTGTCAGTCTCCTTATACAGTTTTGAATATAGTCTGCTCATTGGTTCTGAATTCTATTATAAAATAGGTTTTCAATGACTGTTAATAGTTCAAAATTTTAGTATAACCAAACTACAGCTGCCTATTGAAAATATCCATGAGTATCTTAATAGTTGAGACCAAATCTCTCCTCAATTTATGCCCTAATACCATGCTGAAAGCTATATTAACTTTTTTCTAACTACTAAGGCAATATTAGCTACTTTACTAAGGTTACTGGTCACCTGACTAAGTTATTCCTTGATGAATAAAATCAAATAACTTCAAAATGTGCCTAAGCCAGAAGTTAGAAATCTTTAAGTCAATGAGAGAATCTGGCTGCTTAAAAGCTAAAATAAATCACTCTACATGAAATGTGTCAATTTTAGCAATGGTCTTGAAATATTTTGGTTATACAAACAGCTTAAGGATTAGCCAAAGGATATGAAGTTTAAGGTACAATGACAAGAAAAATAATAGTGAACACAAGATCTTTCATTTAGCCTGAGGTTTTATTTGGATTTTATTTGGATTTCCTGCATCATCCCTTTCCACATTATAAGGTAAATGTCAAAGGTTTGCTTTTATTTTTTTAATCATGCTACTTTCTCCTTGCTGATAGCTCTGTTATCAAAATATATGAATAAATTCCGTATTTCTAAATTTGTGATACCATAATCCCAGTAACAACCAGATAGCACTTTACCAGGCCATGGAATTTCTCTTTGCTTTAAAGACATCTATGTGCCATAAGAAAGAATGATTTTGATAACTAAAATCAAAAGTACAGTATATCCTACAAATTCCTTAGACAGTAAACCAGCCAAACAATCATATCTATTAATTCAAGAATTGTTTGTAAAATACTGGCTTAATTCTCAACCTTTTCACACATTGCATTCATCTCCCCTTTCCTATTCTTGATTTTTATGGTTTAAAGTTAAATTGCCCCGTAAGAATTCATGCTTTTATAACTCAGGAAAATACAGAGGCCTAGTGTTTCAGCAAATTCAAAAGAAAAGCAAAGTGGCAAAAAGGTTTTAAAGAATATAACTTAAAACCTTAACTAAATATTAATCCTTTTGAAGCTTCAAAAGAAAGATAAATACAAGTAATAATAAATGATACTCCAATTACAAGAAATTTAATATAGACAGGAAATCTTCTGACCTCAAAATCAGAGTCTTTTAGTCCCTCCTGGTAATGACAACTGTCAGAATTATCAACCTAAAAAATGAATAAATTTTTCCTATGAGAAAATACTCCTGATGATAGTTTCCAAATAGCAGCAATTAAATACTGAAGACTAGTAATCCAACAACTAAAGACTTTTTTTTCTTTTTCAAGCAAGCAATTCAATATCTAAACAGGTTATATCTATATACACTATACTTAACTGACCTGTTCAAGCATGGGCAAAAAGTCAACTTTTTGTAAAGCAGGATCTGCAAGATAAAAGACAACTGGAATTAAATATGCCAACATCCTGTTTTATATATTAAGTATTATATCTAGCTTTAATGTCAACGCTATCAATATAATACTCTTATTTGATATCTAGCAATGTGTATTTTAAAAATGCTTCTATGTAAGGTGATACATTGCTTTTCTAGTCTCCTACCTGAATCAATGTTTTTCCCATTTTTGGAGAAATTAGTCATTGCAAATGGAAAACCAAAATCATCTTCAACACATTTGTTGAAACCCTAGAAACACAAAGAAGTTCTTAAACACACTGTCTCATACCACTCTAATAACTAGCAGTGTAATATGTAATTACATATACAGTATACATCTGCTTTAAAAAGTGACTATAATTGTAAATCCTTTAATGTATACATAGTGTTAAATATATCAAACGATTTTGCCCTGTAAACAAAGCAAAATTTTTTAATTTTCACTTACAAGAGAAAGCTAAACTAAAATTACATGATACATGCTTTGTTAAGTACTCAGTAATAATTTTAGTGATTTTAATTAGTAGCTTAGAATATTGGCTTTCTTCAATTTCATTATGATCTTTCCCCTGGTAGAATTGAGAATTTTCTTCACTGAATAGCATTTTAATATTATACTCTTTGGCTATAGAGACATAAGAATTTTTCTACAACATAGAAAATTAAAATATTCATTGCTTCATCCTATTTCCAACATAAAGTTCCACATAAGAAATTTATTTTTTTAAACAGAAAGACAGATCAATGGAACAGGATAGAAAGCCGAGAGACAAACCCACGCACATATGGACACCTTATCTTTGATAAAGGTGGCAGGAATGTACAGTGGAGAAAGGACAGCCTCTTCAATAAGTAGTGCTGGGAAAACTGGACAGATACATGTAAAAGTATGAGATTAGATCACTCCCTAACACCATACACAAAAATAAGCTCAAAATGGATTCAAGACCTAAATGTAAGGCCAGAAACTATCAAACTCTTAGAGGAAAGCATAGGCAGAACACTCTATGACATAAATGACAGCAAGATCCTTTCTGACCCACCTCCTAGAGTAATGGAAATAAAAACAAAAATAAACAAATGGGACCTAATGAAACTTCAAAGCTTTTGCACAGCAAAGGAAACCATAAACAAGACCAAAAGACAACCCTCAGAATGGGAGAAAATATTTGCAAATGAAGCAACTGACAAAGGATTAATCTCCAAAATTTACAAGCAGCTCATGCAGCTCAATAACAAAAAAACAAACAATGCAATCCAAAAATGGGCAGAAGACCTAAATAGACATTTCTCCAAAGAAGATATACAGACTGCCAACAAACACATGAAAGAATGCTCAACATCATTAATCATTAGAGAAATGCAAATCAAAACTACCATGAGATATCATCTCACCCCAGTCAGAATGGCCATCATCAAAAAATCTAGAAACAATAAATGCTGGAGAGGGTGTGGAAAAAAGGGAACCCTCTTGCACTGCTGGTGGGAATGTGAATAGGTTCAGCCACTATGGAGAACAGTATGGAGGTTCCTTAAAAAACTACAAATAGAACTACCATACGAGCCAGCAATCCCACTACTGGGCATATACCCTGAGAAAACCAAAATTCAAAAAGAGTCATGTACCAAAATGTTCATTGCAGCTCTATTTACAATAGCCCAGAGATGGAAACAACCTAAGTGCCCATCATCGGATGAATGGATAAGGAAGACGTGGCACATATATACAATGGAATATTACTCAGCCATAAAAAGAAACGAAATTGAGCTATTTGTAATAAGGTGGATAGACCTAGAGTCTGTCATACAGAGTGAAGTAAGTCAGAAAGAAAAAGACAAATACCGTATGCTAACACATATATATGGAATTTAAGAAAAAAAATGTCATGAAGAACCTAGGGGTAAGACAGGAATAAAGACACAGACCTACTGGAGAACAGACTGGAGGATATAGGGAGGGGGAAGGGTGAGCTGTGACAGGGCAAGAGAGAGTCATGGACATATACACACTAACAAACGTAGAAAGGTAGATAGCTAGTGGGAAGCAGCCACATGGCACAGGGATATTGGCTCGGTGCTTTGTGACAGCCTGGAGGGGTGGGATAGGGAGGGTGGGAGGGAGGGAGATGCAAGAGGGAAGAGATATGGGAACATATGTATATGTATAACTGATTCACTTTGTTATAAAGCAGAAACTAACACACCATTGTAAAGCAATTATACCCCAATAAAGATGTTAAAAAAATTATTTTTTTAATGTAATTTTTTTTTTTTGCCACACTGTGCATAATGTGGGTTCTTAGTTCCCTGACCAGGGACTGAACGCATGCCCCCTGCAGTGAAAGTGCGGAGTCAACCACTGGACTGGCCAGGGAAGTCCCCACATGAGAAATTTAAATAAATTACTAAAAAAAGCTCTATTCCTCCTTTCCTATAAGAACCTACTACACGTACGAACTTCCCGTTTATCCTGTCAACCCAGAAGCTCAGAGTCAAATTTTAACCTCAAACACTGATTTTTACCAGTATGTCAACATATTTGTCCAAATTTTCTTAATTTTCCTTGATCCTAATATTCTTCTAATTTATATTTTACTATTTCATTGTATATGTTCATAAGTTGCTTTAAATCATTTAAAGAAAGAGGATTAAAGTAAGCAGGTTCCATTATGTATGCAGAATTCCAAAGCACCAGTAATTATTTCTTTAAATGAATGATGCCTAAACACATTAAGTGTGCTCATTATTCATTCAAAGAAATGCTATTCAAAATTCTTGGGTAAATCAGAACATATTTACTGAAAAAAATTATATCACCAGTAAGAAAGTTCACTTTACCTCATTTACCTAATGAATAAATGCAAATTTACCTTGAAGAAATCAGAATCTCCACCCAAAGTCTGAGGTTTCACTGCAGATACTTGACTGCTACTTAATCTCGGTGGTACAAACAATTTAAAGGGCTTCTGCTTTTCCATTTTCTCTTCCAGTCGTAATTATCTATTGCTCAAGATGGGGGAGAAAGTGTTTTACATTGTTTAATTAATACACTACTTATTCTATAATAAATGGGTATATAAAGGAATGCGTGAAACGTTTGCTACCATGGAAGCCTACGGTGTCCCTTACTGCCGTGGTGTTCAAAGCAGAAACATCCCCTATTTGTCCCCCCCATCCCCCCACCACCAATGGCCACGCTGGCGACGTCAATGGATAATCGAGAAACTCAAACTAGGCATCTTCGCCGGGACTGCCTGAAAAGAAGCCCGTTACCTCCACCAGCCCTGTTAAATTGCATCACCTCGCCGGGAAGAACTAGTTGAGGTGCTTAGACGACTACGGAGAAGGCGCCACAAGGCGCCGGGGGCTGCCTGCGTGTGGGAGGGCCAGTAACAAAACGTCGCCCAGCTCTGGGTTCAATCATCAGGGAGGGAACTCGGCACACCTGCCCTTACCTTTAAAAAACTAGCGGGAAACGGCGGGCTCGGTGCTCACGCGAACCGCCACCTGCTGTCTATTAGGGCAGCAGAAAGAACCAACACGAACTTCTGCCTCCGAACCTCGGAAAAGGCGGGATATCGCGCCAGCCGAGCGGCCAGGAGGGAAGTGCAGGGCGGTTGGAGGTTTAACGGCTAAATAACGGTCGGCGACCTCCGTTGACCCGGGGCGCAAGACCTACATCTCGCGAGATTTCCCTTTACCTTAGTAGCAATTCTTCCCTGGATACTCTTTCTCCTTAGAATTGGTCTTCTTTAAGCTTCTCCTATTGTTAAAGAATGTGAGGAAAACTATCAGGTGCTGTGATAGAATGGAGCTGAGAGTGAAAAATCTATTTCTGTCCTCTAAGAAGAGCTCACAGTCTTAGGGAAGAAACAAGTGCAAACATAATTATAACCCCCTGTAATCATTTAATGGTAGTAATTTTCTAAGGGTTGTTGGGACCCTTAGGAAGGGAGAGTGGCCTTTACAGTGGCTTGGGAGTCAGGAGAGAGCTTCACGGATGTGGTACACTTTTGTTACTACTTCCGTAGAAAACAGAAGGGTGAATAGAGCGTTGGCTAGATAGTGAATGCGGGAAGGGGTGTTCCCGGCTGAGGGACGGTAGGCAAAGGCGCTGGAGTCGTGAGAGAGAGAAGTCCGAGAGTGACTGAGGGGGCTTTCCTGGTGGCGCAGTGGTTGAGAGTCCGCCTGCTGATGCAGGGGACACGGGTTCGTGCCCCGGTCCGGGAAGATCCCACATGCCGCGGAGCGGCTGGGCCCATGAGCCATGGCCGCTGAGCCTGCGCATCTGGAGCCTGTGCTCCGCAACGGGAGAGGCCACAGCAATGAGAGGCCCGTGTACCGCAAAAAATAAAAATAAATAAAAAGAGTGAGTGGGTCCAGGCAGTGCGGTGTAGGTGTGTGAGGACGCAAATGGGAAAATGATGAGACTGGAGACTTAGCAGATGTGACGGCCTCTCGAAGGCTTTTGGATTTTAGCCTTTATGGATGGGAATCTTGAGGAAGTTTGAGCGGAAAAGGGGGCATGATCAAGTTCAGAAGAAAATTTGTAGTATGAAAAACGGTTTAGATTTATGATACTGGAGTTAGGGAGACAGTTTTAATAGCCTAGGTGAGTAAGGTATGAGACCTGAGCTATGACAGTGCCAGTAAAGATGAAGAAAATGTGTCAAATGTAAAAGATATTTAGGAAGGAAAATTAATAGGATTTGATGGCTTTTTTAAAGTGAGCAGCAAAAGAGAGAAGTCTAAGATGACTGCCTGGTTTCAGACTTGGGCTACTAGACACAATAAATATTGTGGGTGCTAGGTACCTAGGTTTGAGAAATAAGACAATGAGTTCTGTTTTCAACATATTGACTTTGTTTTCTAACTTTCTCATGTACTACAATATAATTGATGCTTTTCCAAAGGACTTTAGTAATATTTTTAAGCAACTCGTTTTGTATAAATTTAACCTACAAGACGGAACAGTTTCTGATAAAATTACATTTTGAGCTAGAAAGGATGATCCAGTGTAAGGCTTTCATTTTACATGAAACAGTCTAGATACCCTAAAAAAGATAAAATACTCCCTTCAAGAGATGATACCAAGAATAAATGCACAAGATAACCCCTGGGGGGAATAATTGATACATTTAATTAATATATTTTATAAGTTGAGGGTATAAATTCAATATTCCAATTTTTTTAAGTTTTACAACAGTGAAATATTCAACTATGGTCTTTTTTCTATATTGAAAACAAAATGCTATTCCTAGTATTAAATTAACTTAAAAATCACAGTATATTATTTAATCAGATCCAGTCTTTCAAAACAATTGTGCTTCCATAGAATTTCTCACTTTCATGTATTTCACATGAAAAATTGTTAACATTAATCTTATTCTTACAAGGATTAAAATATTTGTGGTAAGATTTCAGGTTTTAAGAACTTTATTTTTTCTGCAAAAGGTGTTGGCAAAAATGTCAAAATATTGTCTACCAGAATGAGCATTAAATTGTGCTGAATTTCCCAATGTATGTTAACATATTTTGTCATTTTAATTTTTTCAGTATCTTGCCATGACAAAATTTTTAATTGGGGCTTATAAAAGATCTCTTTTTTAAAGACATTAAGGGACTTCCCAGGTGGTCCAGTGGTTAAGACTTCACCTTCCAATGCAGGGGGTGCAGGTTTGATCACCGGTCGGGGAGCTAAGATCCCACATGCCTCGGGGCCAAAAAACCAAAAAAACATAAAACACAAGCAATATTGTAACAAACTCAACAAAGACTTTAAAAATGGTCCACATCAAAAAAAAAAAATCTTAAAAAAGAAGACATTAAGGAAAAGTAAGAATTGAACGAAGCTTTGTTCCTCTTTAATAATTTATAAAATGCTATAACAGAAATAAGTTTAAAACGTTAGTTCCTTATCCATCAATCTAGCCTTAAAGAGGTTCACAACTGCTTTTATTCTGATTACAACTGTTTCCACTAAATAATCTCTTTTATGTCTTCAAATAATATATATATTTTCATTCAATTTTCTACTAAATGAAAAAAAGGAGAGTTTCTTCAGGTAAGAACTCTATTTAGTACTACTCCTTTCTGAACGAACCACGCAGTAACAATAACCATTGCTTCTTTGGGGACGAATCTTAAAAAGAATACTAGATGTCCCTCTAGTGGTGGTCCTAAATTCCACAAAATTTGATGAGCCCTTGATGATGTCCATTTTATGGCGATATATTCTATTCGTAACAGCAATTCTGTTCATGTTTTTCAAATCAGTATCCTGTGATCATAGCGTAAACAATCTAGATTTAGGAAGTTTAAGACAAACCACAACATTCTAAAATTTCATCAAAATGAATACAAATTCCATTTCTCAGAGAGTAAACTAGCCAATTTGGAGTCCTTTGTTTTCCAAATGCTAAGTATTTCTGAATAGTTGTGATTCAGTGTTCTCAGTTCAGTGAGCCTCCCTATGAGATGAGCAAAATGCTGTAGGTCTTCTGGATGATAAATTTTTGAATATTTGTACAAAATTTGTAAAACTGGTTCTTGTAAATTTTCCACATGTTGCTTATTTGTAATGCATGGACGATCTGAAAAACATTATCACATATATCTTAATGAATATTGGAAAATGGTAGAAGATAATGAATTAATTTAAAACAATACAGTTTTAAATAATATAAATTGCAAATATTTACTGAACCTTTAATATATGCCAGATTTTATGCCAGGTAACTTGCTTCTATGCAATGTTTTATTTAATCTTCATAATACCCTATGAAGAGTATTTCTTAATGATCAGACAGCATTCACTCATCCAGTCATTGTGCTGGAGATACAGCAGTGAACAGAGACTAAATTTCCTGCCCTCATTGAGCTTATTTTTTGGGTCTGGGAGGAGTAGGGGAGGAAAAAGACATATACACATTTTTTAAATAAAAATATATGACAACAATAAGCGAGAGTACGGGATAAGAATTGGGGGGGGAGGGGCATTAGCTATTTTTAAAAGGGTAATCAGAGATAAGATGACATTTAGCAGAGATCCAGGATGGTGAAGAGGGAGCCATGAAACCATCTAGGAAAGAGCTTTCCAAGCAGAAGATTTGTCAAGTACAGTAGAAGCTGTGGAAGGAATCTGCTTGAAATTTACAGGCAACATATGCATCAAAGGCAGTGTGGCTGTGGTGGTGTGAGCAAAAGGAATAGTAATAGACACTGATAGAAAGAACTTTGGCTTTAAACTGTGTAAAATAGAAAGCCATTACAGGGTTATGAGCAGAGGAATGACATAATCTGGCTTATGTTGTCAAAGAATCACTCTGGCTACTGTATAAAGAATAGACCCTAGGGAGGCAAGGGCAAAAACAGGAAAGTGAGTTAGTAGTTTTATTAGGATGGCAGGGACAGAGACAGTAAGAAGTGGTTGAGTTCTGGATCTATTTTGAGGCTATAGCCAACAAGACTTGTTGCATATTTGATAATGGGCATAAGAGAAAAAGAAGTGAAGGATGACTTCAAGAATTTTGGCTTATACAACTTGAAGTATGGAGATGCCATTTAGTAGAGATGGAGGAAGAATATAGGAGAATCAGGGGGCAATCAGGAGTTCACATTCAGACATGTTAAATTTTATATGCCTACTAAACATCCAAATTGAAATCTTGAGTAGGCTATTTAATGGAGCTTAGGGTAGCAGTCCAGGTTGGTATATAATTTGGGAGTTGTCAGCCTCTAGATGGCATTTAAAGCCATGAGATAAGATGAAATTTCAAAGGAAGTGCACATAGGAAAAAAGAGAACTGAGTCCTGGGACATTTTAACATTTATCAGTGTGCGAGATGAGGGGGAATTAACAAAGGAGACAGAAAGAGCAGCAACTGAGGAGGAAAACCAAGAGAGTGAAATGTCCTGGAAATCAAGTGGAAAAAAATCCTGTCAAGAAGGAGGGAGTGATCAACTGAAGCCAAATGTTAAGTGTTCGAAGAAAGAGGGAGTGATCTGCTCTTTCAAATGTAGCTCACGGGTCAAGTAAGATGAAGACTAAGAATTGACCACTGTAATCTGCAATGCCAAATTACTGAAGATTTTGATAAGTTATGGTGGAAGGGAAAGGAGGGGACAAAATCTGACTGTACTGGGTTCAGAAGTAAATGAGAAGAGAGAAATGGAGGGAGGAGTATAGACAACTCTTAATTTTTTTTTTTTTTTTTTTTTTGCTATAATGTAGAACAGAGAAATAGGAGAATAGCTGAAAGGGGATTTGAGGTAAGGGCAGACACTATAAAACTCTTAGAGGAAAACATAGGCAGAACACTCTATGACATAAATCACAGCAAGATCCTTTTTGACCCACCTCCTAGAGAAATGGAAATAAAAACAAAAATAAACAAATGGGACCTAATGAAACTTCAAAGTTTTGCACAGCAAAGGAAACCATAAACATGATGAAAAGACAACCCTTAGAATGGCAGAAAATATTTGCAAACGAAGCAACTGACAAAGGATTAATCTCAAAAATATACAAGGAGCTCATGCAGCTCAATATCAAAAAAACAAACAACCCAATCCAAAAATGGGCAGAAGACCTAAATAGACATTTCTCCAAAGAAGATACACAGATTGCCAACAAACACGTGAAAGGATGCTCAACATCACTAATCATTAGAGAAATGTGAATCAAAACTACAACGAGGGCCTTCCCTGGTGGCGCAGTGGTTGGGAGTCCGCCTGCTGATGCAGGGGACACGGGTTCGTGCCCCGGTCCGGGAAGATCCCACATGCCGCGGAGCGGCTGGGCCCATGAGCCATGGCTGCTGAGCCTGCGCATCCGGAGCCTGTGCTCCACAATGGGAGAGGCCACAACAGTGAGAGGCCTGCATACCACAAAAAAAAAAAAAAAAAAAAAAACTACAATGAGGTGTCACCTCACACCAGTCAGAATGGCCATCATCAAAAATCTACAAACAACAAATGCTGGAAAGGGTGTGAAGAAAAGGGAACCCTCTTGCATTTTTGGTGGGAATGTAAATTGATACAGCCACTATGGAGAACAGTATGGAGGTTCCTCAAAAAAATAAAAATAGAACTACCATACGACCCAGCAATCCCACTACCGGACATATACCCTGAGAAAACCATAATTCAAAAAGAGTCATGTACCACAATGTTCATTGCAGCAATATTTACAATAGCCAGGACATGGAAGCAACCTAAATGTCCATCAACAGATGAATGGTTAAAGAAGATGTGGCACATATATACAATGGAATATTACTCAGCCATAAAAAAGAAACGAAATTGAGTTATTTGTAGTGAGGTGGATGGACCTAGACTCTGTCATACAGAGTAAAGTAAGTCAGAAAGAGAAAAACAAATACCGTATGCTAACACATATATATGGAAACTAAAAAATAAGTGGTTCTGAAGAACCTAGGAGCAGGACAGGAATAAAGACACAGACGTAGAGAACAGACTTGAGGACACAGGGAGGGGGAAGGGTAAGCTGGGACAAAGTGAGAGAGTGGCATGGACATATATACACTACCAAATGTAAAATAAGATAGCTAGTGGGAAGCAGCCGCATAGCACAGGGAGATCAGCTGGGTGCCTTGTGACCTCCTAGAGGGGTGGGATAGGGAGGGTGGGAGGGAGATGCAAGAGGGACGGGATATGGGGATATATATATATGTATATGTATGGTGCAACAAGAAAACTAGCTCTGCAAAAGAATGTGATTTGTGACAAATGTGAAGGCCAAGGTGGTAAGAAAGGAGCAGTGGAGTGCTGTCCCAATTGCTGAGGTACTGGAATGCAAATAAGAATTCATCAGGTAGGACCTGGAATGGTTCAGCAAATTCAGTCTGTCTGCATGGAGTTCCAGGGCCATGGGGAGCGGATCAGTCCTAAAGATAGATGTAAAAGCTGCAATGGAAGGAAGATAGTTCAAGAGAAGAAAATTCTAGAAGTTCATATTGACAAAGGCATGAAAGATGGCCAGAAGATAACATCCCATGGTGAAGGAGACCAAGAACCAGGACTGGAGCCAGGAGATATTATCATCATTTTAGATCAGAAGAATCATGCTGTTTTTACACGACGAGGAGAAGACCTTTTCATGTGTATGGACATACAGCTGGTTGAGGCATTGTGTGGCTTCCAAAAGCCAATATCTACTCTTGACAACCGAACCATAGTCATCACTTCTCATCCAGGTCAGATTGTCAAGCATGGAGATATCAAGTGTGTGCTAAATGAAGGCATGCCAATTTATCGTAGACCATATGAAAAGGGTCGCCTAATCATTGAATTTAAGGTAAACTTTCCTGAGAATGGCTTTCTCTCCCCGGATAAACTCTCTTTGCTGGAAAAACTCCTACCTGAGAGGAAGGAAGTAGAAGAGACTGATGAAATGGACCAGGTAGAACTAGTGGACTTTGATCCAAATCAGGAAAGACAGCGCCATTACAATGGAGAAGCATATGAGGATGATGAACATCATCCTCGGGGTGGTGTTCAGTGTCAGACCTCCTAATGGGGCCAGTGAATAACACTCACTGCTGGCATTTTATTTGCAGTAGTGATTGAGTGGAAGACTATAATCATAATATGCTCACTACTTGCTATTTTTTGTTTTAATATTCAACTATAGTAGTGTTTTAAAAGTTAAAACTTTGTTATAAAGCAGAAACTAACACACCATTGTAAAGCAATTATACTCCAATAAAGATGTTTTAAAAAAAAAAGACATTTTTTTAAGATGCAAGAAATTACAGCATGTTTGTAAGCTGAAGGGAATGCCCTTATAGAGAAGGCTATTTTGATGAAAATTGGTAAATTTGGAATCAATGAGTAATAAAATAATCACAATCTTCATGATTTCATTGTCAAACTTAATCCAAATTTTTACTGCTAAATAGTTTTTTACCTGAAAAAAACACTGTTGTGGCTGCAAGCAGAGCATATTCAGTATTAGTAATGCTAAGCTCACTCATTCTTCTACAGAAGTAATACAGTGTAGTAATAAATTCTTCAGAAATACCTAAAAAGATTAATATCAAATGTATTTTCATCAGAACACAGTGCAGACTCATATTGCCATTATCATATTTTCTCAAAGCAGTACAAGAAAATGAAACATGTCTGACAAATTTTTTCCATCCAATACAATATTTTGTATTATATATAATATTACCAGTCAGCATAGCAGAAGGACAATCTTCATTGCAAAATGTTTCCATAGGATAAATAGCACTTCTATCACCACTTTGATCATGACAATTCAGTGAATGATCTGAATGATCTGATATTTTCATAGTACCTAGTTAAGGGAAAAAATATAAAGTCTGATTTTTTAAAATCTTTATTCAGATAGTAAAGTCAATCTCTCTAACGTCTGTTAAACAGGAAACATTCCCAACAAATGGTATCTTTATAATTTTTATTACTGAAACATGAATCTAGAATAATAGTTCACACTTTATATAAACATTATATAGAAGACCCTCCAAAAATGTGTTTTCTATGATACTATATAAGAAGAATGGCTTTCCTTAAGAGAAAAACAAAAGCTAGAACAATGAATTGGAAAACTATAAACCACTATTATGAAGTACTTATTTGTACACCAACTAGTACAATAAAAATATAATAAAAAATAGCTCAATGTTATATAATCTGTTGCTAAATTTAATAGTAACTATTAACATTAAGATTGAGTTAGTTGACCTTTTTTGCTTTCAGAAGTTGATGAAAGATATTCTTTTTGACTGTAAATTTGGGCCACATGAAGGAACATCACTTCAGTTTTTGATCCCTTCTGTAATGCAGTCTGATCCTCATTGGTCAAATTTTCAAATCCTTTACGAAAAGATCACATAATTGTTTGAAATAAATAATGAAAAGATAATTTTCAGGTATAGGATTTAACTTTTTTTTTTTTTTTGAGGTATGCAGGCCTCTCACTGTTGTGGCCTCTCCCGTTGCGGAGCACAGGCTCCGGACGCGCAGGCTCAGCGGCCATGGCTCCCGGGCCCAGTCGCCCCACGGCATGTGGGATCTTCCTGGACCAGGGCATGAACCTGTGTCCCCTGTATCGGCAGGCGGACTCTTAACCACTGTGCCACCAGGGAAGCCCAGGATTCAACATTTTTATATTATTTACTTATGATACGAATCTTAACTGGTCCCTTAGAATAATTATGATTCCACATGGTACTATTTGGGGGCACTTTCATCAGAACCAGATAATAATAATTTCCTATGGCAAGAGCAAATTAAACGTAGTGGTTTAGCCTTGAAGAATTTATTTTCACAGAGAGTTACCTGTGCACGTAACTAGATAGCTAAGTTTTGGCCAACAGTGGCTTCACCTTTTTTTTTTTTTTGGTATGGTATAGGGAATTTTGTTTCATGTTTTATCTAAAAAACAAAAACAATTTATTTCCCAAAATAAAAATAAAATAAAACATACAATCAATCATAGTTTGTCTTAACTCTAAGTCTTTGAAGTCACTTGAATAATATTTTAAAATATTTATATTTTCATCCAACTGATTGATTAAAGCAAACAAAGTAAACATGTTTTTAAATTTAGAAGCAGTTTTGGTAGAAAAATAGAGAGTTTTGTTTTCTTAAAATGCCACCTTCCTTTAAAACAAGGAACTTTTTTAAAATTACGTATTAAATTACTTTAATTTTTTCCAAAGACAAAGTGATTACCTGGGAGTCTCTTGGTGAAATTCATTAACCTCTGTATATGTAGGACAACTGTCTCTGAGAGTCGCAAGAAGATCAGTTCAGGATTTGCATATCCCTGCAGCTAAGCAACAAAAAGAAATAAGATTAATAATTTTTTTCTTTCAAATAACTTTAAATTTTAAACTTTTCTGATTATGCTGTTATTTTCTAACATAATTAATTACAAATTATTTCTTGCTAGTAATGAACACATACAAATCTTTCTGTTTCTTCTAATGGAATTGTATATTTTTGATGAGCGGCCACAATGTTGTTAATGAGCTGATGTTCCTCTTGAGTTAGTTCCATGCTCTCCTGAATCTGTAAGAAAATATAGGGGGAAAACTGTAATGCATACCTATTAAATAAGACATCATCATTAAAGAAACAAGAAATTTTTTAAGGAGAGCCTTGCCACTTTTCCAGATCTAGTGGTAGGTGACACAAGCTTGTTGTTTACCCCTTCCTCTTCCACTTTGATGTTAGAGTAAAAATTATTCTTCTGCTTAAAGTTCTTTCGAAGTCTCTTTGATCTGCATTGGATTTCTGTGAGCAAACCTGTGATATTACAAAATTCACATAAAATATTTTTGGTACAACAAGTAACATTACAGGATTTGATGAAAATTGTCTTACATTGTACACATATGTGATCATGAACTTGCCTTTTCACAAAAAACCTTTCTTTTTTGGTAAGCATGTACAACAGCAGTTAAATTTACTACATTACTTACTTCTTTTCCTTCCACAGCTTCCTGTCTACTTAAAACTACACAGTCATCCTAGACTTAAATTAAAAATTAATTTTGCATCTCCAAATTATAAATTTAGACCTTTTTATGTTAGAGAAATTTCCACATTAATTATATCTTGGAAGCAACAGAATGTTAATTGGTACATTGAAGGGAAACCACTAATTTTAAATTGTGCTTTTTGTAGTTGAATTATATAACTTTAGGTTAAGTAATATAAAAATACAAGGATTTCCAATTAAGAAGAAAATATGATTATTACCAAAGTTAGAGCAATATAGTATAGAACATATTTTATGGAAATAATTACCTAGATTGGTAACTGGCTATCCTAATTTAGCAGTTGCTGGAGAAATAGCTTAAATCCAGACAAATATGTTATGTTCAAATATGTTCAAAATAACTTGAAGAACGTAAGTTCCTAGTAAGGTAAGAAAAACTAAAATCCCCCTAAAAAAAAAACCACAATGGCACTTACATTCTTCCAACATTCCTACTGCCTTACACTTTTTTAGTCTGCACTCTTGACATTTTCTACGCATGTACATGTCCATTTCACAGTGACCACCATTCTTGCAACTATATACTGCATTTTTGGTGATGCTACGTCGAAAAAACCCTAATAACAAAGGAGAGTTTTTAAAATTTTACTATTAGGTATTTTTAGTTACTTGTTTTTAACCTTCATAGTAAAAGTAATCAAGTTAACTAAATTATTTCAATAAAATGTTTTTTCCCTCAGTAAGAAGGTTTGGTTTAATATACATTTATCTGGATAATTGTTTTAATCCTCTCCTATTTGATATATCTTATTACATGGTTGTTCCTGTCAATAATCTATCTGGAAATTAAACTAAATAACCCCAACACATTAAAACAACTCTGTGTTTTCTATGGTTATAATATACCATCTAAAAGCATTTTTAAACTATATTTTACAGAATATCAAGATTCCATGACACATCTCTCAAGGTTCCCTAGAAGGAATATGGGCTCATGTAAAATAAAACTATAAGGAAACCTCTCTTTTTCTCGCCCCACATTTCTACCTCAACTCATAAAGGAAGAGATAATTCTTCCAAACTTACTCCTCTGTCCTTCCTTTTTAGCACTTCCCCAGATGAGAACATATTGCTAATTTATTTAGTCCAAGACGTTGAATGGGCCGTTTTGTGTGTGTGTGTGTGTGTGTGTGTGTGTGTGTGTGTGTGTGTGTGT
>NW_020838014.1:2995102-3173417 GCF_003676395.1 Aethalodelphis obliquidens | reverse complement strand
GTGTGTGTGTGTGTGTGTGTGTGTGTGTGTGTGTGTGTGTGTGTGTGCATGCTGGGGAGAGGTGTGGAGATTCTACATTTTCCTAAATCCATGCATAGCAGTCTCTTCCCATTTCCTGTTTCATTTCCCATTCCTGTGCAACAATCCCTGCTATCTTCCTCTTATTCCATTCCAAGCAGTGAAGTTGATAAAGTTAGTCAATACCCCAATTAGAAGCCTGCCATACTCTTTCTGTAGACACGCTTGAGAGTGGGAGTTTCATGACTTAGATTCAGCAAAGGGAATAGAAAGCTCAGCTTAGGTTTCAGAACTATGCCTCATTCTTCAACTTAGTTTTAACAGCAAGGCCCTGCATTTTAAGAGTAAGCAAATACTGGCCCAGCTATTCTACTCATAAAGCTGGTACCTCCTTTCCCTTAGTCTTCGTTTGGCTATTCTTTGTGTGGGGTGAGTGTGAGATTCTGACAATAAGACTTCACCTTGAACTTCTAGACACGTTTACCTAGT
The DNA here is from genome assembly GCF_003676395.1 of Aethalodelphis obliquidens. Lineage (NCBI taxonomy): Eukaryota > Metazoa > Chordata > Mammalia > Artiodactyla > Delphinidae > Aethalodelphis > Aethalodelphis obliquidens. The sequence goes on along the minus strand of NW_020838014.1, from coordinate 3,172,910 downwards.
CCTGTATTGATCTAATCATTTCCAGGTTCTGCCCCAATATTTCATTTGTGAATTTAAAAAATGCAGAAGTGTTTCAAAACCTCAAAACTTCATCAAGAACTATTTTACTCCTTACTCCATGCCAATATCAATGATGATCTTCAGTGGTAGACCTCCCATTGGTTTTCAAAAAAGCATTCCTGGGACTTCCCTGGTGGTCCAGTGGTAAAGAATCCGCCTTCCAATGCAGGGGATGCGGGTTCGATCCCTGGTTGGGAACTAAGATCCCACATGCTGCGGGGCAACTAAGCCCACCCGCCTCAACTAGAGAGGCCGCGTTCCTCGAACTCCAGGGTCCACGTGCTCTGGAGCCCAAGCACCACAACTAGAGAGAGAAAACCTGCACGCCACAACTAGAGAGAAGCCCATGCACCACAACAAATAGCCCGCGCAACACACCAAAGTCCTGCATGCCGCAGTGGAGATCCCACGTGCCACAACTAAGACCCCACACAGCCAAAAATTTAAAAATAAAATAAAATAAATAAATATTTTTTAAAAAGCATTTCCAACAAATAGATAGAATCGTAGAAGTCATTTAATTGAAATTTCTTCCTAATTCACGAATTATACCAGCCATATGAGATGTAATAGTTAACATTCAGACCTTTTTAAAAGACATTTTTTATTCCAACATCAAATTCACCTAGGAACATGCAAAGTTTCTGCCACAAAAGTATTTTGAATTTTATATTTAAATATAAAAGTTTTCATCAAAATTAAAAAGAAAATGAAATCAAAACTTCGTTAAATTCCATTTTCACATCTTTGATCCCACAGATTGATCACTTTAAACGTATCAATGGCTCCCCTTGATTTTATGTTTCACATTTTAAAGAGAGTACTCCTACATGCTTAAAATTTCATGACTCTTCAGTGAACACTAGGATTAAAGTTTTAACTTTATCCTTACCTTTGCAACCTTCACAAGTAAGTGCATTGTAATGATATCCTGATGCTTTATCACCACAAACTACACAGAGTTCTTCCTGTCCCTTAATACGAATGGAAGAATGAGTTATTCTGGACCTTTTTATTCCAGGGTAACCATCTTCAGCATCGTGGGCAACCACGTAAGTGGATTTATTTAATTCACAGGAAAGAAGTCCATACTCTCCACCACTGAACTGTGGGTCCAAGCTACAAGTGTTGAAATGACTCTGTAAAGATTGGGACTGTAGAACTGGAGGAAACTGGACAGTAGAATACTGGCAATAAGGTGATTCTTGAAAATCAATGTCGTACAGCTGATAATTGATTTGTTCTGGCAAAATATCTAGTTTTTTTAACGCACACACACACACAAAAAAAAAAAAATGGTGAAAGTCAAGTTATTTTTCAAATTTCAAAGAGTTTTACACTCAAAGAACAGAGTTAATTCAACATGTCCAATACATCCCAGGGACTTGCTGTCCAGCATGAGAGGCAGACAGTAAACTGAATTGCAATGCATGATAAATGCTGCCACCCCAGAAGTATGCAGAGGTTGCTCAGGAGCTGGGAGAAAGGGTTGTTAATGGCTTACATACCAATGCAGTCTATTTCCTTAAGTAGAAATGAGTATTTCCCGGAGTTTGAAATGAAAGCTTTTCCCCAGCTTCTGTATTTTCTTTGTTGTGAATAAAATTGTTTTCAGTGCAATCAGATCAGTAAAGAGATGAATTAATAAATTATCCCACCCCCCCTACCAAAAAAATCAAACTAAAATACAATTATACCAGTTATCTGGTTATTTCAAGCAAAAAATAAATTCTTTAAACTCCCCATTTAATATACCTTAACACTCTCCTTTGCCATTTGTAGACCCGATTTAAATTACTAGTTTCTTTTGTTTTATTATCTAGCAATTCAATTATCTGGTGATAAACTTACCTACCCCGGAGGGTGACTGTAAGAATGAAATAAAATGTGAAATGCAAAAGCATGTATAAAATACAAAATGATACTTAATGGGTATCTTTATTGTTATTATCAGAAGCTACCAAACACCAACTTACTTTCTGTTTTCAGGAGGATTACTGAAATCAATCCAGAAAATTGGCTCCAAAGAGACCCAGGAATACTTAGTTCCTCTATGTCTGTATCTAGTAATATTTGTACTTTTCCTGGTGCTGAATCACAAGATGATTAGACTTACTCTTACCCTCAAAATTCTACCCCCAAGATTGGTAAACAGTATAATTTCTATTAATTCACATAAATTATTTGCAATCTGATAGCATCCAATCCAATGCAAAGTGTTGAATAAATACCAATAACAGCCTGATATAAGAAGAAAAGTTATCAGTAAAAACAATGTAACTTTTATTTAAAGAAGAGGGCCCTTCTTGGCTGAGTATCAAAAGACTGCAGAATACTGGCTGATGTTCCATTGGCATGGAAATCAGAGTTCAAAGTATAATATAAAAGAAAACTGCATTTAAAATTCAATTCATATTATAATCTTGGTCTTTTTGGAGAAAAATCCTATTGTCTCTTGCACTCTGTTTTCTATTTCTTTCCCTTTGATAAAAATCTTATATTAAGATTAAAGTTTCAGGAACATTGAATAACTACTCTGAACTACATTTTCTAAATTGCATGTGAACTAGCTTCAGCTAACCCCTAAAAATAACTTATAATTTGCATGCTAATTATATTTTTAAAAATTGAATACAATTTTAGACTACTGTGCTTTTTCTTCTTTACATTTGATCCTGGCTTACAGCATTTTGGTATTTCTGATTTTTGAAAGTAATTATATTCTCTGGTAGGGAGTAATTGAAAGTCTTTGGTTCATTTGTTAATTTCTTTTTAAAAAAAACCCTCTAGGGACTTCCCTGGTGGCGCAGTGGTTAAGAATCCATCTGCCAATGCAGGGCACTGGGTTCGAGCCCTGGTCCAGGAAGATCCCACATGCCGCGGAGCAACTAAGCCCGTGTGCCACAACTACTGAGCTTGCACGCCTAGAGCCCGTGATCTGCAACAAAGAGAAGCCACCATAATGAGAAGCCTGTGCACCGCAATGAAGAGTAGCCCCCGCTCGCCGCAACTAGAGAAAGCCGGCGCGCAGTAATGAAGACCCAAAGCAGCCAACAATAAATAATAAATAAATAAATATTTTTTTAAAAAACCTCTAATTAACCATAATTCCCGCCAAAAAAAAAAGTTTTATTAACTATTATACTGTAGTTTTTTATTACACACCGTAGTACTGCACTGGTTCAGCAAGACAATACCCATCAGATGCAGTGACGTAAGTATTGGCCATTCTCTGGTCCAATTTTCACTTCTTCATTAGTAGATGCTAAAATAGAACCTGAAGGAAACAAAAATTTTGTAGACTTTTTGAAAGTATGATTATCAAATCAGTATGATTTTATAAAAGTATAATACTGTTTTTGAAAAATAAAGAATTTAGCAGACTTTATACAAGACATTTATATTTACACTTTAACTGGAAGAATATTGATTTTTCATATCTCTACATACCAGATTATTTAATTCAGACAACTTCTTATTGCTCAGTTCTTTAAAATAACTTAAATCTTGGTAATAATCATTATGGCTCTTGAAAGTGTACCAAGCTTTGGAGTTAGACTTCATACACTGCATTTACCACTTATTTATGGGTCATTTTTACACCTCCTTGAAGCTTAGTTTCCTCATTTGTAGAAGTGAAAGAATGAAACACACCTAGCCAAGTTATGGGAGAGTTTAATTAATGTGTTTAAAATCCAGCACAGTTCTTGACTTAATAACCGAGTCATATAATTATTATTCTAATGTGTTCTAAATTTAGGTGAATTAGGAAGAAAAATTACACTTTTTCATGAAGGAAATTAAAGAGTAGGAAAAGAATGGCTTTCATAGCACTTTATTTAATCTTCTAAGTCCTTTGTAAATATTTTTCATAGCACTGTGATATGCTAAGCATTAAAACATTAATTTTGGTTCTGCGTGACCAATGAAAATAGTTTTTTGATTACTGAAAAAGGGTTTTATTTTTAATAGTAAAGACTAAAAATCATAAGCTATTATGAGGGAAAATTATTCAAAATCTAAGACGATCCCTTATGGGAAAAAAACCTATTTTTGTTATTTCCTAGGTAGGAACTCCAAAAAGAATGCATCTTTGAATAGACTTAAACAGGAAATCACAGTTAAAGAAATTGGAAATTATTAAAAGAAAATAAAGGTCACTCTAGAGTCCATGATATTTTATAGCTTTATCCTCTCTATTCGAAGGTAAAGACTGTTTTCACCTTTTAAAAGAACCAAAAAAGAAGAAAATGGGTTTTGAAACATACCAAAAGATATACATGACAAACTTCTGAGATTATATTGAAAAATCTTTTACTTAGATTTATTTCTCATGTGATGAGGTCATGGCAAAGGTTTCTACATTCGTGAAGATGATTAAAGTAGTAGTATCTCTGAAATTTGTCTCCTGTATTATTTAATAGGCTCTAGGTTCCTTTAAAAGTACTTAAATCTCCCACTCTCTGACAGTCATGTAGAAGAAGTGCTGAATGGAACAGATGAAGCAAAAGTGGTGCCCCCAAATAAGTGCACTTTCAAAATGAAGTTTTCCTTGAAAAGTAAGGACTAAAATCAATAGGATCAGTATTACAACAGGTTAATCGGCTCTCCATATGAAAAGAATTCTAAGTGCTATCGGTTTAATTTGTGCCATACTCTTTAGTAATAATCCTGTTTAGTTTTTCCCAAACTTCTCTTTTGAGTCTCAATTTGATTTTAGAAAATCCCAAATGAATGTGAAAACTTGAAGTTGTTACTCACCCTTCCTTTAAAATTCCTGCTTTTAGCATTAGGCTTCATATAATATTAAATAAATATCTGAAAATTAAAAAGTATTTGGTATTCCTTTTTTTTGCTGAGCAAGATTTCATTTAAGAAATAATATAGAATAAATTAGAGGTAGCACATTAAAACAAAACCGGTAATATCCTGGCAAATACATACAGAAGTATCTTATAACAATGCTGCTGTCAGGGTTCATATCATAAATAACAATGTTCTCAAACCAAGTCCTTCCAATACTGATAAATAAATGCCCCAAAATATTGTCTAAAGCAGAAATGTCTTTATCAGTTTATGGACTACAGGCATACCTCAGAGATACTGCGGGATTGGTTCCAGACCACCAAAATTAAGCAAATATCACAATAAAGCAAGTCACATACATTTTTTTATTTCCCAGTGCATATTAAAAGTTATGTTTATTTTATCCTGTAGTCTACTAAACATGCAATAGCATTATGTCTTTTAAAAAAATACCTTGTTAAAAATACTTTATTGCTAAAAAAAGTAATCATTATCTGAGCCTTTAGCAAGTCATAATCTTTTTGCTGGTGGAGGGTCTTGCCTCAGTGTTGTCGGCTGCTGACTGATCAGGGTGGTGGCTGCTGAAGATGAAGTTATGAAACTATGAAGTTTCCCTCACCAATTGACTCTTCCTTTCAAGAACAATTTCTCTGTAGCATGCACTGCTGTTTCATAGCAGTTTACCCACAGTAGAACTTCTTTCAAAATTGAAATCAGTCTTTCAAACCCTGCCTGTGCTTTATCAACTAAGTTTATTTACTATTCTAAATCCTTTGTTGTCATTTCAACAACCTTCATAGCATCTTCACCAGGGATAGGTTCCATCTCAAGAAACCACTTTCTTTTCTCATCCATAAGAAGGAACTCCTCATCCATTCACATTTTATCATGAGATTGCAGCGATCCAGTCACATATTCACGCTTGACTTCTAATTCTAATTCTCTTGCTATTTTCACCACAGCTGCAGTTACTTCCTCCACTGAAGTCTTGAACCCCTCAAAGTCATCTATAAGGGTTGGGATCAACTTCTTCCAAACTCCTGTTAATGTTGATATTTTTACCTCTTCCTATGAATCACGAATGTTCTTTTTTTTTTAAGGTGTTTTTTTTGTTTTTGGCCTCAACGCATAGCATGTGGGATCTTTGTTCCCCAAGTAGGGATCAAACCTGTGCCCCCTGCAGTGGAAGAGTGGAGTTTTAACCACTGGGCAGCTAGGGAAATCCCTGAATGTTCTTAATGGCATCTAAAATGGTGAATCCTTACCAGAAGATTTTCAAGTTACTTGGTCCAGATCCATCAGAGGAATCACTAGCTGCAGCAGCTATAGCCTTACAAAATATATTTCTTAAATAATAAGACTTGAAAGTCAAAAGCCATGGGCTGTAGAATAGATGTTGTGTTAGCAGGCATAAAAACAACATTAAACTTACTATACATCTCCATTAGAACTCTTGGGTGACCAGGTGCATTGTCAATGAGCAGTAATATTCTAAAAAGAATCTTTTTTTCTGAGCAGTACGTTTCAACAGTGGATTTAAAATATTCAGTAAACCATGTTGTAAACAGATGTGCTGTCATCCAGACTTTGTTTTTCCATTTATAGAGCACAGGCAGAGTAGACTTAGCATAATTCTTTAGGGCCCTAGGATTTTCAGAATAGTAACTGAACATTGGCTACAACTTCTAGTCACCAGCTGTATTAGCCCCTAACAGGAGAGTCAGCCTTTCCTTTGAAGCTTTGAAGCCAGGCATTGACTTCTCCTCTCTAGCTATGGAAGTCCTAGGTGGCATTTTCTTCCAGTGTAAGGTTATTTCATCTACATTTGTTGTTTAGTGTAGCCACCTTCATTCATTACTTAGGTATGTCTTCTGGATAACATGCTGCAGCTTCTTCATCAGCACTTGCTGCTTCACCTTGCACTTTTACGTTATGGAGATGGCTTCTTTCCTTAAACATCATTAACCCACCTCTGCTAGCTTCAAACTTTTCTCCTGAAGCTTCCTCATCAATCTCAGCCTTCATAAAATTGAAGAGAGTTAGGGCCTTGCTCTGGATTAGGCTTTGGCTTGAAGGAATGTTGTGGCTGGTTTGATCTTCCATCCAGACCACTAAAACTTTCTCCATATCAGCAATAGGGTTGTTCCACTTTCTTATCATTTGTGTGTTCACTGGGGAATCACCTTTAATTTCCTTCAAGAACGTTTCCTTTGCACTCACAGCTTGGCTAACTGTTTGGCATAAGAGGCCTAGCTTTTGACCTATCACAGCTTTTAACATGCCTTCCTCACTATGCATAATCATTTCTAGCTTTTGATTTAAAGTGAGAGACATGAGACTCTTCCTTTCACTTGAGCACTTAGAGGTCATTGTAGGGTTATTCAGTGGCCTAATTTCAATATAGTTGTGCCTCAGAGAATAGGGAGGCCTAAGGAGAAGGGGAGAGATGGGAACCAGGCTGTTAGTGGAGCAGTCAGAACACGCAGCATTTATCGATTAAGTTCACTTTATATGGGTGTGAGTTCATGGTGCCCCAAAACAATTACAATGGTAACATCAGAAATCAATGACTACAGATTACCATAACAAATATAATAATAATGAAAAAGTTTGAAATATTAAGAAAATTACCAAAATGTGACACAGAGACACAAAGTGAGCTAACTGCTTTTGGAAAAAATGGTGCCACTAGACTTGCTCAGTGTAGGGTCACCACAAAACTTCAATTGGTGAAAAACCCAGTATCTGCAAAGCACAGCAAAGCAAAGTGCAGTAAAATGAGGTATGCTTGTAGTTATAATCCAGGGCATATATGGGACACAAACATAAATAGGCCATTGATTAAAATATGCCTTTTAAAATATGAAATATTTCTCTCCTTTATATGCTTATAGTAATAGTTGCATTATTTTCTACATAAAATGTTCACTAATTAAATTTTTCTTCAGACTTCTAAATGTCTAACAGAAGTATTATAATATGTATGCATGGTAAAACAAAATTTTCAGAAATAATATGCTTATAAAATTAGTTTAAAAACAAATTATTAATAACATAGAGAGAGGTATGTAATCAAAAACTTCCTATCCTATTAAAGTAAAGAGAAAAATTACCGTGGTCTTGGAATGATTCTGTTTCATTACCTTCCTAGTAAATATTTATTTAAAGAGAAAATAACTTAGTTAAGAGAGGAGATTTTGTCAAGAGGATCAATTTGGCCTGCGTAAAGTCTATGTTTTTCTTTAACAAATATAACTTTATCAAAAACCATATTTTTCACAGATTATGATAGTTATTTTACTGAAAAGATGTGTAATTGCACAAATGAATTTGCGTCTCCTCTGCTTTAACCATGAATTGTTCTTGGTAAATCTTCATGTCTAAAACCTTAACAGGAAAAACATATTGATTACTGAGAACTATATCTATATGTTAAAGAATTTCACAGTTTTCACATTTTTACTCTTGCAATATATGTCATTTGAATCATGAATAATGCATTGCTTATTGACATAATTGAAAAGTATATTGTTTTGCAAAAAAAAATTTTTAGTTTTCATAGTAGTATCTACTAAAAAATGAGTGATAGTGCTATATAATACATAATTATAAAAAGGTTTTTTATGGTAGTGCTTCTTTGAGCCAGAATTCTCTGAGCTTATTGGAACCAGAAAAAATGAAAAGAATATATTTGAATAATAACACAAATTAAGGCTTCTTGATTCCTCCATAATTATCTGTCCTTTAACTTTTGAATACAGTGAGGACTTTACACTGTGAAGTCTTCTCATGCTTTTATTATACAGCTTTATCAAGCTGTAATTTACATAACATCATATTCATTCTCTTAAATTCACTGTACAGTTCAGTGGTTTTTAGAATATTCAGAGTGTGCAGCTATTACCATCATCTAATTCCAGACCATTTTTGTCACCCCAAAATGATCCCCCCATACCTGTAAGCATGGCACCTCAACCCCTCCTCCCCCCAATCCCTGACAACCACTAAGCAACTTTCTGTTTTTACAGATATGCCTATTCTACACATTTCATATAAATCTAATCATATAATCCATACATAGTTTTTTAAGAAAAAAGTAATTAATATGTTAAGTACTTTTCACAGCATAAGACAGAAAGAAAATAGATTAAGTATTTAGAAAATTCATGACTATGAAAGTAATATTTTATATACTTCAGAAGTATAGAAATATTTGTGTGTCTATTTCCACAATCTGACGTAATTTTCATAATTATATCATCATAAAATTTTCAACAAAAGTATAATTCCCTGAATATCTCTTTATCAGAATTTATTTCAAGTGGTTTGAATTTACATATTACCTATTGCTTCAAAAAATAAAATATTTTATCAATAAGTTCTTGATTTAAAAATGAGTTTAATTTTTAAAATATAACAATAAACATTACTGTGAAGTGACTTATCACATCAAATGTCAAGTCCAACCATAGTCTAAAATTATCTTGTCATTCTTTAGGAAAGAACCAAATTATTGTGTAATCTACTTAATTAAATTTCTTATTTTCAAGGGGAAAATGCTTTTTATAGCTTGACTATCATAGTAACTACAATTGTCTTACCTTGCAAAAATTAAGTTAATGTTAGTGGAAACTAAAGATCTCAAAAAATACCCTCTAATTTATTAATATCTTACGGTTTAATAATGAAGTGAGTTGTCAACAAAATTAGCATTCATATTTAATTTAGACAGTATAAAATACATTTTTCTTATTTTAGAGAGAACAAAATACTCACAGTTCAATGATATTACTAGAGATTGTCCTTTTCCTCACAGAATGAGTATAGATAGATTTAGCAATGACTTTAACTTTCCATCTGGAGCAACTGAGCCTTTTCTCTATTTATCAAGGAGTGGAAATAAGGGCACTCTGCATACATTTAGGCTCTAGACACTCTGCAGAGCAATGCTTCAGCTCTATCTCAGAGACAAACTTCCCACACAATCCTCTCGGGTCAAAGCAAGGGCAGTTACAAGCTGACATAAATCAAATAATAACCAGATCATCAGGGATAGAAACCTTTGGGACCTTCAGGTCACACTCTCCCAGAGTTCCTTATTGTTTATTTAATACATACTTTGTTTTCATGATTGAATTTGACATTCTTCCATTCTGATTACAAAACATTGGGTCTCTACAAACTACCAAGTAATATATACAGGAAGGAAAAAAACCCTTCATTAAATTCAAACTCCACTAATACAGGTGCTATAACAATTCAACTTGAAGTTTATCTTTTCATTACCTATAAAAAAGGGAATTTGTTAAACCAATTAGTAATGTGTAATAATTCATAGATTGCTGCAATGTTAGATGTATACAAATCATCTAATCCAACTCTCTCAAGTTTTTGCCTAAGAAAAACTGCAACACAAATTGATACTACTCCTTGTTCAAGTTCTCATAGCTAGTTAGTAGCAGAGATGAAACTCAATGAAAATCCAAGCAGTTGAACAGGATATATAAATAATTTCATTTTGACTTTTTTAATGTCACATAAATAAAGTCTGTTAGATAATACCAGGCTCAGAGTCTTATTCCTTTAAGGCATTTCTACAGAGGCAAGTTTACAAATGCGTTTTCTACCACTAAACCCCATTCTCCTGGTTACACCATCTCTGACCTGATGACTGACTTTTCTTATCTGACACTATGCTCTTGTCTCAGTCCTGCCCAGTTCCACTTGCATGTAAACATGGCATAGCCTCAGTATGCACCTCTACCTTTCCTGGCATCTGATCTTGTCCACCTCCAGTTTCTGACTTGAAACTATAATACTGATGATGAATTCTTCAAGGGTCTTCATCTACTACAGAGCAGAATTCATGATAAAATCTGCAAGTCATGTCACATGGAGTTTTGTTTACTTTTTAAATAAGAGGCTCTGTATCTGTGAATTTTAATTGGTTAACCAAAGAATAACAGTCATGCCATTATAATTCATTTGTGTTGATTCTAAAATATTCCAAAAATAGACTCCAAATTATGTCTTAAAAGAGGTACTCTCTACTAGCAACCTTACATTGAAAAATAGCAAAACAACTACATGAAAGAAAAAAATAGCAAAACAAACATATAGTACTTGATATCTTTTAAAAGCAATGTTTAACTTCTAAATATTTATCTGGAACATTTGTTTCTTAAGAGAACATACTTTTTAAAGAACTTTAATCCTTTCACTATTAGTATTCAAACATCAGGGATAATGTATACAATTTTATTGCTTAGATAATTCCCAATTTTAACCTCTGTTTATAAGCAGAATTATTAGTTTCTGTATTTAAAAAATGCAATTTCGAATGCTCAATGATTCAAACTTTTCACTTATTCATATTATCCTGACCACGCATACCCTCAGTCCCATCCCAATTATATCTGAGATATTACAATTCATTGACAATCAGCTTCCTTGTTTAGTTTTACAAAAAATGATTTGGGGATTCCCTGGCAGTCTAGCAGTTAGAATTTGACACTTTCACTGTGGTGAACCAGGTTCAATCCCTGGTCGGGAACTAAGATCCTGCAAGCTGTGTGGCCGCAGACAAAAAAAAAAAGATTCATCCAGAACTTTACAGCTACAAATTTTTACATGTACTTCCCTGGTTTATAATAATACTCTAGACTTACTGTGGCATTAGCATAGTGCTCATTCCAAGGTACTTAAAGATATGTGCAAATATATCTTGATATTTTAAAATAAGGAAAGCAGATTTATATTTTTCAAATTTTACACAGGCTACTTGTAATCACATGGTTCACTGATATCCCTTAATATGCATAAATGAGGAAATTTCTTGAAATTTATTCTTTTTATACTGTCACTCAATAGACAGGTGGCCTATATTTATAGATACATGCCATTTAAAATAAATATTATCATTACATTATCAGTAACAAATAATCTAAAGAGTTACAAATCTAACCCATTTGTTTGCTGTATAATTAGGAGCATCATTAGGGAAGGCTCTATGAGAAAGTGACATCCAAGACAAGACCTAAAGGATGACAAAAAGCCAGCCACAGGAAGAGCTGAGGGATGAATGTTTTAGAAGGAACAACACACTGCTCTGTGTTGGCTTGTGTAACACCAAAAGAAGGTCAGTGTAGTGAATGGTGACAGAAGACAGGAATAGAACAAGATGAGACTGGAGAGAAAATAAAACCAGATTGTAAGAGCCTTAGAGAAAAGTCCGAATTTTATTCTGGGTATAACAGGAAATCATTAAAGGATTTTAAGCAGAAAAGACACATAATCTGAAGTATATTTTTTGTTTTGCTTTATTTTGTTGTTTTGTTTTTAATTGACATTTTTATTGAGACCATTGTAGATTACCTTGCAGTTTTAAGAAATAATACGGAGAGATCATGTGCTTAATCTAGTTTCCCCCAATGGTAACATTTTGCAAAATTGTGGTACAATATCACAACCAGTATATGGACATTGATAAAAACCACCTTATTCAGAGTTCCCCAATTTTACCTCTGCTTATTTATGTATGTGAATTAAATTCTGTATAGTTTTATCACTTGTAGGTTCATGTAGCCATCACAGAGTCAAGATACTGAATAGTTCCCATATTACAATCCCTTGTGTCACCCTGTTTTAACCACACTCACTTCCTTCTTCCCTCTCCCCATTCCTAACCTCTGGCAACCACTAATATGTCCTCCATTTCTAAAAATTTGCCTTTTCAAAATGTTATACAATTGATCATGCATTGTATAACCTTTTATGATTGGCTTTTTTTCCTCAGCATAATTCCCTGGAGGTTAATCCAAGTTGTTGTGTAGATCAACAAACCACTCATTTTCATTGCTGAGTAGTAGTCTATGGCTCTGGGCGTACCACAGTTTAAATATTAAATACTTTTGGAAGGGCACATGGGTTAATTCCATTTTCTGCTACTGAAAATAAAGTTGCTATGAACACTCATGTACAGATTTATGTGTGAACATAAGTTTTCATTTCTCTGGAGTAAATGCCCAAAAGTATAATTTCTAGTTTTATGATATGTGTATTTTATAAGAAACTGCAAAACTTTTCCCAAATAACTGTATAATTTTATATTTCTACTAGGAATGTATGAGTGAACCAATTTCTCTCCATCTCTTCCAGAATTTGATATTGTCACTATTTTTAATTTTAGCCTTTCTGATAGATGGGTAGTGATATCTTGTGGTTTTCATTTGTGTTTCCCTCATGGCTAATCATACTGAACATCTTTTTTTAATATTTATTTATTTTATTTATTTTATTTATTTATTTTCCTTTTTTTTTTTTTTTGGCTGCTTCGGGTCTTAGTTGTGGCATACGGGATCTTTGTTGAGGCATACAGGATCTTTTCGTTACGGCACGTGGTCTCTTCGTTGCAGCGCTCAGGTTTCTCTCTAGTTGCGGCACTCAGTCTTTTCTGTAGTCGTGGCACGTGGGCTCTGTAGTTTGCGGCATTTGGGCTCTCTTGTTGAGGCACACAAGCTCAGTGGTTGTGGCATGTGGGCTTACTTGCCCCACGGCATGTGGGATCTTAGTTTCCCAACCAGGGATCGAACCTGCATCCCTTGCATTGGAAGGTGGATTCTTTACCACTGGACCACCAGGGAAGTCTCCTGAACATCTTTTCACATTTTTTTTTTTTTTTGCCATCTGTATATCCTCTTTGGGGAAATGTCTGTTCATGTCTTTTCCCCATTTTCTAATAGAATTGTTTATCTTCTTATTGTTGAGTTTTGAGGGTTGTTTATATATTTTAGATACTAGTCTTTTGTTGCATATGCGGTTTGCAAACATTTCTCCTAATCTGTAGTGTGTCTTTGCATCCGCTTTACAGGGTCTTTTGCAGAGCAAAAGTTTTTTTGGCCTTTGTTTTGTTTTGTTTTGTTTTGTTTATTTAACATCTTTATTGGAGTATAATTGCTTTACATTGTTGTGTTAGTTTCTGCTGTACAACAAAGTGAATTAGCTATATGTATACATATATTCCCATATCCCCTCCCTCTTGCATCTCCCTCCCACCCTCCCTATCCCAACCCTCTAGGTTGTCACAAAGCACCGAGATGATCTCCCTGTGCTATGTGGCTGCTTCCCACTAGCTATCTATTTTACATTTGTCTGTGTGTATATGTCCATGCCACTCTCTCACTTCGTTCCTGCTTACCCTTCCCCCTCCCCGTGTCCTCAAGTCCATTCTCTAATTCTGCGTCTTTATTCCTGTCCTGTCCCTAGGATCTTCAGAACCATTTTTTTTTTTTAGATTCCATATATATATGTTAGCATATGGTATTTGTTTTTCTCTTTCTGACTTACTTCACTCTGTGTGACAGTCTCTAGGTCCATCCACCTCACTACAAATAACTCAATTTCGTTTCTTTTTATGGCTGAGTAATATTCCATTGTATATATGTGCCACATCTTCTTTATCCATTCATCTGTCAATGGACACTTAGGTTGCTTCCATGCCCTGGCTATTGTAAATATTGCTGCAGTGAACATTGTGGTACATGACCCTTTTTGAATTATGGTTTTCTCAGGGTATATGCCCAGTAGTGGGATTGCTGGGTCGTATGGTAGTTCTATTTTTACTTTTTCAGGGAACCTCCATACTGTTCTCCATAGTGGCTGTATCAATTTACATTCCCACCAACAATGCAAGAGGGTTCCCTTTTCTCCACCCCATCTCCAGCATTTGTTGTTTGTAGATTTTTGCTGATGGCCATTCTGACCAGTGTTAGGTGATACCTCATTGTAGCTTTGATTTGCATTTCTCTAAGGATCAGTGATGTTGAGCATCCTTTCATGTGTTTGTTGGCAGTCTGTATATCTTCTTCGGAGAAATGTCTATTTAGGTCTTCTGCCCATTTTTGGATTGGGTTGTTTGTTTCTTTGATATTGAGCTGCATGAGCTGCTTGTATGTTTTGGAGATTAATCCTTTGTCAGTTGCTTCATTTGCAAATATTTTCTGCCGTTCTGAGGGGTTTTTTTTTTCATCATGTTTATGGTTTCCTTTGCTGCACAAAAGCTTTGAAGTTTCATTAGGTCCCATTTATTTATTTTTGTTTTTATTTCCATTTCTTTAGGAGGTGGGTCAAAAAGGATCTTGTGATTTATGTCGAAGAGTATTCCTCCTATGTTTTCCCCTAAAATTCTATAGTGTCTGGCTTTACATTTAGGCCTTTCCTTTAATCCATTCTGAGTTTATTTTTGTGTGTGGTGTTAGGAAGTGTTCTAATTTCATTCTTTTACATGTAACTGTCCAGTTTTGCAGAGCAAAAGTTTTTAATTTTGATGAAGGATAATTTATCAATTTATCCTTTTACAGATTGTACTTATAGTGTTAAGTCTAAGAACTCTTCACCTAGCTCTAGATCCCGAAGATTTTCTTCTATATAGTTTTCTAAAAGTTTCATATTTTAAGTTTTACATTTAAGTCTAGGATTCATTGTTAGTTAATATTTTTATAAGATGTGAAGTTTAAGTTAAGGTTTTGTTTTGTTTTGTTTTTGTCTATGGATGTTCAATTGCTCCAGCACTGTTTGTTGAAAAAGTGATCCTTCCTCTGTTGAATTGCTTTTGCACCTTGTCAAAATTCAGTTGGGCATACCTGTGTGGGTATATTTTTGGGTTCTCTATTCTGTCAATTGATTTATGTGTCTATCTCTCCACCACTACCATACCACACCATTTTGACTGCTGTAGCTAACTAGAAAGACTTAATGCTTAGTGGAAGGATCTTCCCACTTTCTCCTTCTTTGTCAAGATTGTCTTAGTTATTCTAGGACCTGTGCTTTTTCATATAAATTTCAAAATAAGCTTGTCTATTTCTACCAAAAAAAATTGCTGGGATTTTTATAAGAATTGTATTAAACTATTGATCAGTTTGAAGAGAATTGACATCTTTACTATGTTGAGCCTTCCAACCCATGAGCATGGTATATCTCTTCATTTATTTAGGTGGTCTTTGATTTATTTCAGCATACAAACCCTGTACATGTTTTGCTAAGTAAATACCTAAGTATTCATTTTCTTTGGAGTGATTTTAAATGGTATTGTTTTTCATTTTAGTTACTTCATTGTTGGTTTATAGAAATATAATTGCATTTTTCTGTTGATCTTGTATCTTGCAACCTTGCTGAACTTACTTATTAGCTCTAAAGTGATTTTTCTATTCCTTGGAATTTTCTGTGTAGACAATCATGTCATCTGCAAGTAGAAATAGTTTTATTTCTTCCTTTCCCAACTGTATGCCTTTTATTTCTTTTTCTTCATTTATTAAAATGTCTAGAACTTCCAGTACTATGTTCAGTAAGAGTGGTGAAAGCAGACATCCTTACCCTTGTTCCAATCTTAGGGAGAAAGCATTCAGTTTCTCATCATTAAGTGTGATGTTAGCTAAGATTTTTATAGATGCTCTTTATCAAGTGGAGGTAATTCTCTACTCCTAACTAAACTACTATATGAGTGAATTTTATTTTCATATAATTCTGATGCTACATGGGAGGAGAGCAGGAAAATAAATGAGGTAACCAGTAAGGTGACTATCACAGTACTCCAGGTGAGAGATGATGGTAGCCTAGACTAAGATGATGGTAGTGATATGGACTAGGAGATAAGAGGGAAGATTCAAGATATATTTTGCTGTATAATCTGTAGGACTTGCTAATGGATTGGACAGTTAGTCAGAAATTGCATTTGGCTACAAACAGCAGAAAACCCTACTATAATGACTTAAGTAGAGGCCTTCTTCCCCCATACAAAAATAAGTCTGAGTGTTAGCAGTTCTATTGATGTCACCAATGTCTCAAGATCCTTCTATTCTTTGCTCCTTCATCATTAACATATGACTTTGAACCATATGGTCACAAATGGATGTTGTACTTCTAGGTACCACAGATGAGTTCCAGTAAGAAAGACAGAATTGCAAAAATTTTCCTTTAGTGAGACTTTATTCAGAAAGTTAAGCACTTCCAGAAACATCCATCTATATCTCCTTGATTAAAACTATGTCACTGGCCACTCAGCTTGCAAGGGAGGCTAGGAAATGAATATTTTATTTTCCAGTCTCTAAAGTAGAGAAAAGCAGGGAGAAGTTTATTGCAATGGGCGCTAAGTGAGCCAACCCAGAGTACCTGCCACATTAGGGATGATGGAGAATAAGGAATAATGGATTACTCCCATGTTTCTGGTTGACAGATTATATTACAGTTTGCTAGGATGTGTAAGAGCAGAAGAGATATGGATTTTTAAGGGAAAGCGATAGTTCAACTTTGGACGTGGTGAGATTAAAATGTTTGTGAAGTATCTAGAATGTCAAGCAAAGAATTAGATACATGAGGCTGGAATTTAGAGAAGTCAAGGCTGGAGGTAATAATCTGGAAGTTTTCAAGAAATTGATAGCATTTAAAGCTGTTGAACTATATAAGATCACCTAGGAAGAAAAAAAGTAGTTGGACATAGCCTTGAAGAACTCCAATATTTAAGTATTGCTTTAGGAAAAGTGAACTCACAAAATAGATTGAGTAGCTAAAAAGGTAAGAGAGAAACAAAGAAAGAGGCATCAAGGAAATAAAGGGAGATATGTGTTTCATGGAGAAGGTATTCTATAGTGTAGAATGCTACTGAGAGAAGCTAAATATGATAAAGAAAAAAATTTTTCCACTGAATTTAGCAGCATGAAAGTAATTGATGATTGAATTAATTAAAACTGATTTCAGAGTCAAGAAACAAAAAATCCATTTTAACCCCAAATAGGAATCTGCTATTTTTCCCACACAACAAAAAGCCTGGATGTAAGCAGCTAAAAGCATTAGGGAGCCAATTGTCAGAGCCTGCTGATTTGTGTTTCCCTTGGACTGTCCCTCATGGCTGGAAAGTGGGTGTCATTGTTCTGGACGCATGTACAAGACAGAGGGAAAAGAAAGCAAAGGTGTGGTGCCAGCAACATATGCCCCTTTATCAAGAGTAGAAGAACTTTCCCTTCCCTTGGAATTATTTTGCACCTCATTAGTCAGAACTGTGTAACACAGCCATACCGAACTGCAAGGGAAACTCTGGGAAGGTGAGAATTTAAGTTTTCTAGCCTCTACAGTGAAAATGGACAAAAGAAAGAGGGATTGAGAATGGATGGTTTAAGCAATCAAAAGTGCCTACCATGATGACCTCGACAATAACAGTTTTAATGGTGTGGTGAGACTGAAACCAGATTACAGGGGACTGAAGAGTGAATGGGAGGTGAGGTAGTAAAATGCAATGAATAGAAACATTTTCTATTCATTTGGCCAGAAGTTTAGCTGTGAAGAGGAGCAGAGAAGTAGGATGGTATCTAGATTGGGTTATAAGGTCCAGGGATATTTTTTATTTTATTTTATTGTCATTGTTTTTAATATGAAGTAGTAGGCTATGTTTGTAAGATGATAAGAATGATCATTGTGAGGAGGGGCGAGACTAGTGATGCAGGGAGGAAAGAGAATGGAAAGGAAGACTCCAAAAAACTCACGCCCATAGGTTCTAACCTGCTTGTGATCTTCCCTTCCTGATCACCTGGACTTTAGACTCACCTAGCCAGCCTCCACAATTGCATCAACTTATTCCCTGTAATAAATGCCTTAAAATCCCTGGTTCTGCTTCTAGGATTGAATCCTGATGTAGAATTTGATTCTCAAAAAAGTCCTTGAAAAGGCAATAAAATTGTGCACTAGTTTCTATGAAAGAAGAGAGGAGGTACACTTGACCTGAGGAAGCAAGTGAAGACTTCTGGAGTGAGATTTCACTTAACCTGAGTCTTGAAGAGTTATTAAAAATTAATAAGGCAAGGAAGGAGTAGAAGCAGCAATGAGCTAGTGAGCCAGCCCCCTGGAAAACAAACAAACAAACTTGATTTGTAGAATTCAGTAATTTCCCTGGTGTATATACTCCTAGCATGGCCAATTTTAAGCTCTCAACATGATGTCACATGAACACAGAGTTAGAAAGAGATGCACACAATTGGCTTTCATAAGTTAGTATGAGCCCACACCACTAAGTAGAAGGTATAGGGCGGAAACAGCATGTACAATCAAAACGTAAACACCAAACTTCTTTCTTGTACAAGACCCTTTATCATGGAGAAAAGATCCAGTGGGCCCCCTTCCCCACCAGTTGTCATGGCAGTAAAAGAACAATGTTCAGAAGCATAACTGCATTTTTTTGGCAACATACCAATGATGAGCACCAAAATGATTAATTCAACTAAGGAACTTCTAGACATTGTCCTATAAAAGCAGATAATATTATTTGCCTGAGGTCAATGACAAGTAAAGGCAGAGGTGTGATCAAACACTAGGCAGCCTAGAGTGAATGCTCTTTCCACTATAGAATTTTTCACTACCACATCCTACTATAAGGACTAAACCTGGAGTCCAGAATATCTAACACCTGGAAAATCCTCACACTCCCATTAGTCTGGAATCAAATCTTTAATAATCACTGTGGTAAGATGGAAATGTCCATCTGGTTTTGAAGGAATTTAAAAGCCAGTCTTTAAGCCATACATGTATGATTTTTGACAGGGTGCCAATACCATTCAATGGTGATAGAATAGTCTTTTCAAAAAATAGTGCTGGGACATCTCAATATCCACCTGCAAAAGTATGAAGCTGCACCCCTACCTCACACCATATCAAAAAATTAACTCAAAATGGGCCCATAACCTAAATATCAAGAGCTAAACCATAAAACTCTTAAAAGAAAACACAGGAGTAAATTGTCATGATCTTGGATTTAAAAATGGTTTCTTAGATATGACACCAAAATATGCGTAACAAAAGAAATATAGATAAATTGGCCTTCACCAGAATTAAAGACTTTTGTGCATCAAAGAAAATTACCAAGAAGGTGAAAAGAAAATCTATGGAATAGTAGAAAACATATTCCAAATCATATATCTGTCAATGGTCTAGTATCCAGAATATATAAAGAACTCTTACAAATCAATAATAAAAAGAAAAAATTCAATAAAAAAATGGGCAAAGGACTTGATTAGACATTTCCCCAAAGAAGATGTACAAATGGCCAACAAACACATGAAAGGATACTGAACTTCATTAATCACCATGGAAATGCAAATCAAAACCATAATGAGGTACCTCATCACAACCCCTAGGGTAGCTATAATAATTTTTTTAAAAAACAGAAAATAAGTGTTGGCAAGCAGGTGGAGAAACCCTCCTACATTGCTGATGGGAACGTAAAATGATTCAGTGTTGTGGAAAATCATTTGGTGATTCCTCAAAAAGTTAAACATAGCATCACTACACGACCAAGTAATTCTACTCCTAAGTACATAGCCAAAAGAATTGAATAGTCAAATAAATACATGCTCATATCATCACTATTCATCTGAGCCAAAAATGTAAACAATGGGGGCTTCCCTGGTGGCGCAGTGGTTGAGACTCCGCCTGCCGATGCAGGGGACACGGGTTTGTGCCCCGGTCCAGGAAGATCCCACATGCCGCAGAGTAGCTAGGCCCATGAGCCATGGCCGCTGAGCCTGCGCGTCCGGAGCCTGTGCTCCGCAACGGGCGAGACCACAACAGTGAGAGGCCCGCGGGGGGGGGGGGGGGGGGGGGGGGGGGGAATGTAAACAATGTAAATGTCCATCAATAGTTGAATGGATAAATAAATTGTGGTGTAAACATGCAATGAGGACTTCCCTGGTGGTCCAGTAGTTAAGACTCTGCACTTCCACTGCAGGGGGCACAGGTTCCATCCCTGGTTGGGGAAGTTCTGCATGCTGCCTGGTGCGCAAAATAAACAAACAAACAAATTAATAAATAATTAAAAATAAACGTGCAATGAAATATTAAGCCATAAAAAGAAATGAAATACTGATATATGCTACAACATAGATGAACCTCAAAAACATTATTAAGTGAATGAAAGTAAACCCAAAATGTCACATATTGTATGTTTCCATTTGTATGAAATATCCAGAATAGGTAAATCCATGGAGACAGAACACACATTGGTAGTTGCCAGCAGCTGGGGGTGGGGTGAATGGGAAGTAATAGTTTAATGGTCATGGGCTTTCCTCTCGGGGTGAGGAAAATGATTTGGAACTAGATAGAGGTGGTAGCTGCACAGCACTGAATGTACTAAATACAACTGGAATGTTCACTTTAAAATGGGTAATTTTATGTTACATGAACCTCACCTCACATGAACCACACCTCACCTTGTTTAATAACAAGAAAGGTCTGGCTCTATAGTTGAGGTTCATACTGAGCAAACAGAAAGGCTGTCTCTTAAAGTTGCACTGATTTTCATTTTATGGTAAGATCAAGTAAATTCCATTTTGTGGTTTTGGAGCTGTTTCACTGGATTTGAAAACTAAACTAGATGTGGCTTTCAATTCTAAACAAAACAGTAAGAAATAAAGTTACATGGTAGGTGGTTTGGTTGTTTTTTTGTCCTCAAGTGTTTTAAAACATTTTTGAGGTTTTTAATAGTAAAAGGAAATCAGATTTAGTACAGCTGGATCATTTCTACATAATTGGCTTTCATTCTTGATCTGGTTTTGAACTGTTTACCCCACTTTAGTATTTAACCATTATCAGCTTCATTAATGAAACAGAAACCACCTCCTCTAATCATTTATAAAAATGCTTGTCAAACAAAATTTAAACAAAGAATAGGATCTGGGCAAAGTAACATCTCTTTAAAAGCTACTGCAACTAATTATAGGAGTGTTCCAAGCTATTTTGTTGTTGTTTTCCATTTGTTATGAAAGAATCTTAAGACCTACAGCATTTCTCTTGGCAAAGTTATCTGAATTCTTTTATACAAGAGTAATTATTTTAACAATACTTTTCACTGATATGAAAAGCAGAGTTTTCAGCTGCTTATTTATGTCTATAAGCTATAAAAATCAGATTCCTATTTAATCAAACCACCTTTAGAGACATCATTTTCTAGTCTACTTAGTTTTCAGTTGATTGAGTAAAAAAGAGCGTGGGAGACAGTTTAAAACATATTTCTTAGTTTGTGATATGCTTATGAGATTGCACAAGCAAAATTATCAGTTTGTGTATCCAAAAACAAAATTAGATTTAAATATTCAATTCCAAAAGACTGTTCTACTGGAATTTAATGAGAATGCCACAAAGTTTTAAGTGATTTAGTTAAATATGCTCCACTCTTGTAATCATTTCTCCTCAAGTCTTCATATTTTGTAGAGTTGAGAATGTTAGAAAAATAAGGCAAAAAAATAGAATGCTAATTCAAAATATAAGGGATAATGATGAAATGCAAGCTTTATATATATAAATGATGCTATTGGCTGATCATCAATTGAGCATGTTGTTTGAGCTTCTTTTCTAGTTCACTTTGCTGACTAAGGGGGTCAGTCTGTAGCTATAGAGCAGGAAAGGTTCTTAGGGTGATACAGTCAATGATCTTTTTTCATTACTATTCTGTTAGACTATTGGTCTGTGGCAATCTTCTTCACTATTGTGTTCCCAGTGCCCATCACAGGGCTTGGCTCATAATAAATGCTCAATAAGTATTTCTTGATTGAATAAACAAATAAATGCATGAAGAATGAATGGCTGCTATGCTAACCAGCCTAGTTAACTATCCAGGGAGTGAAAGTAAAGATGCAATAAAGTAACGGCTCTGGCATTCAAGAAAGTCAAAATACGCAGTTAAGGACTTCATTATCTTATAGCTCCTGTTTTGAATTCAAGATTTATTTATGCTCATTTTGTGGGAGGAAAACTGAGCAATAGCAGTTGACACTTTGTTTATGAATCTATTAGTGCTTTATCTCCCTGGGCTATAATTGTTTTTATTCATATTTATCCTAATGAATTAATCATGTATACCTTATAAGCAGAGACCACGTTTATTTTTATTTCCCCAGTGCTTAATACAGTCACTTGCACATAAGAGATAATCAATAAATGCTTGTTGAACCCAAAGTTGACACTTTCTCTGAAATATTTTCTTCTTCATTTTTATTTTGTTCCTAGTATATTAATGTAGTACAGACCTTTCAGAATACAGAAACTGTAGATAATGGCAGGGACATTTCTATCTATTTATAATTTATACTTAATATATTTTAAAAATCTTATTGAGTAGCACTGGTTTATGAAGAAACAGCTCCAAAAATATATGGCTTCTAATTAACATTAAATAATAATTTATGAAATTTCTTCACTCAGCTTTTGCAGAATATTATACATTTTAAAATATCATTTTAATAAAATAACCAATGAAAACTTAAATCTTATAACAATCTCAATTTCAAGGGTGGGAAATTTTTCTAAAGTATTCTAGTTACAACTTTCCTATCTAGAGAATTTTCAAAATAATACTGCTCAATATTTTCCCATAATACTAGTGAAAATCTGCAGGGGAAAAGTATTATTTTTTCTCCAAAGTGGCAAAGGTATAGGACCACCTGTTAAGGGTTCTTATTTTGAGAAAAAAAAAAAAGTCACCTGGTTTAAATAACCAGGTGAACCTCCTTTGTGTGAATTAAAAAGCTGAATAATATCAGAGAGAATTTGAGAGTCACCATTTACGATACTGACACGCTTTACCTGGAAATTTAACCATTGGTTTTAGACTGTCAGATATTTTGTGTAAATGCACCTTAAAATGTAGAATTAAATCTTCTAAGACTTCTTTTCATTCTACTTCCCCTTTTCCTTAATCAATATCATATTTGGCATAATGTTACAGAAATGCACATGATTTGTGCAGGCCTTTTTTTGGGGGGGGTGCGCCTTATCAGACTGTTTTATTTAATGGGGCATTGACAGATCAGCTCAGGCTCTAATTGTTAGGATAAAATATTAGTCACATTTTTTATGCAGTGTTTATGAATACTTGGCACCTCCTTTTATATTAATGCCAGAGTTAGAATGGGTATTTTTAAAATTATCTATGGAGGAGGACAGTTGCTCTTCCTTGCTTTTTTTTAACTAAATCAAGTAATTCTTTGTTAGCAGCTCTTCTGAGTCCTGCCAGAATGAATTTGTATCATTTTGACAAGATGCAGAAGTGGCGCTAATAGTTATTGAAAGCATTAAAACATTAACCTTTAGCAACCTCATTTTTCACTTGCTACCCTCGTTTAAGAATTTTATCAAACTGAAGTTAAACACTAAAAATTAGAGAGAACAACTAATCTATACTTTTCAGCCTAGAAAGAATAAATGTGACAGAAAGTAAAAGCATTAGAAGGAAGAGACAGCGTAAATTGTTGTTTTAGTGTTAATTAATATAATTTTAGTTATCTACGACCGGTGAAACTGAAGTGTCGGAGAGGGAATTGTTCAAGAAACAATTATCATTATAATTATCATTTAATCTTCAGAATTTCAAGATTACAGATTTGATAGTATCAGGACTCGGTTTATTAAACATTACATGAGAGACTTCCCTGGTGGCACAGTGGTTAAGAATCCGCCTGCCAATGCAGGAGACATGGGTTCAAGCCCTGGTCCGGGAAGATCCCACATGCCGCAGGGCAACTAAGCCCGTGCGCCACAACTACTGAGCCTGTGCTCTAGAGCCTGCAACCACAACTACTGAGCCCATGTGCCACAACTACTGAAGTCTGCGCCCCTGGAGACCGTGCTCCGCAACAAGAGAAGCCACTGCAATGAGAAGCCCATGCACCACAACGAAGAGCAGCCCCCGCTGGCCGCAACTAGAGAAAGCCTGCGCGCAGCAACAAAGACGCAACACAGCCAAAAATAAATAAATACATTTATTAAAACATTTTTTTAATTTAAAAATAATCATTACATGAGCACTCTAGATTAAAGAATTTTCAGGGAATTCCCTGATGGTCCAGTAGTTAGGACTCTGAGCTCTCACTGCTGAGGACACGGGTTCAATCCCTGCTCAGGGAACTAAGGTCCCGCAAGCCGCTCAGCCAAAAAATAATAATAATAAAATAAAATAAAGAATTTTCAGATCAGAATATTTTAGCCCCTCTAATCACAAATTTAATTGAATTCAATTTACAGCACACCTCAATAGGAAGTTCTTAACAAATATTAACGACTGCCCCAAATCTCTTGTCACCTGACTATAAACTAGGCACTTCACTGGTTCCTAAGGCAGAGCAAAGATAAATAAAACATAATTCCTTTATAGGTAGGGAGTAGGACATGTATATAAGTAACTACTACACAGGGTAGAACATGATAAGTGCTAAGCAGACAAAGAACTGTGAGGACACAGCAGAGGAAGAAATAATTAGCATAGCCCACAACAAGCATTTGTAGATGAAATTTATCATTCTTTCTAGCCACCTGGTACCTGAAACTTTTCACTGTTTGGAAAAGTTCCTCTCCTTATGATTCTTGGTAAGGCAGAGCCCAGGTTTCACTATGGAAGCTAAAAATGTGGCATCCTCCCTTGCAGCTAGAACATGACTTAGGCTCAATTGACCAGATATCACTGTTCCCCACACCAACTATTCCCAATAGCAAAGACTGCAAAGAACTCTCTGTGGGGGGCTTTCCTGGCGGCACAGTGGTTAAGAATCTGCCTCCCAATGTAGGGGACACGGGTTCGAGCCCTGGGCCGGGAAGATCCCATATACCGCGGAGCAGCTAAGCTCCTGCGCCACAACTACTGAGCCTGCTCTCTAGAGCCCGTAAGCCACAACTACTGAGCCTGTGAGCCTAGAGCCTGTGCTCCACAACAAGAGAAGCCACCTCAATGAGAAACCCACGCACCGCCACGAAGAGTAGCCCCTGCTCACCGCAACTAGAGAAAGCATGCGAGCAGCAACAAAGACCCCGCACAGCCAGAAAGAAAGAGAGAGAAAGAAAGAAAGAAAGAGAAAGAAAGAAAAGTACCTGGAGCAACTACAGTAGAGATATTTGAGAACTCTCTGCAGAGCAAACTGAAGCATCTAGTGATAAAGATGGTAGTTGTAATGTTCTCACTACACAAGTTCTTCAGCATGATTTTGAACATTGTTCCTGGTTGCACAACGGTGAACCTGATTTTCCAGTCTTCCTAGTGGATCTTTAGGCAACACAATATCCTTAAAATAAATGATTCTCCATTCAGATCGACTAGAATTTTATTCTATAGCTAGCATGTAAGAATGTTGGTGGACACAGCACTTAATAAATGGTAGCATGCTTTTCTTGTGTCATATTTCTATCTGCTGACCCAGTCCAGGATGTTAAACAGGACCTTCTAGTATATGTAATGCAATGGTCCTCAAGTCCGCCTAACCATCAGAATCAAACTGAGGACCTTTCAAGTTCAAGCTAATGGAGAACCTGATGGCATCATTCATTCGTTCCACAATATTTATTTAATACCTACTATTTTTCAGGCATTCTGCAGGTGCTAGGGATCAATGATAGCAAGAACAAACATTATCTCAACTCTAGTGGAAATTACTGTCTTGTGGGGAAACAAAGTAATCTCATATGATGAGATTTCATCAGATGTTTCTCACTGATGAAACATCACTATAAATAAAATAAATGTGTGAAAGAACATAATTTTATGACAGTATATAATAAAAGAACCTAACCAAAACTGAGAGATTTCAGAAAGCTTCCCAGATGAAAGATTGAGTTGAGATCTGGAGAAGTAAAGGCATTTGATTTAGGCCTTGAAGGATCTCAGGCAAATATGCAAGAATGAAAGTGTCAGATCAGTGATTAGATTAGTTGCCATATATCCTGGAACTTTGAAAGAGTTGGAGAACAAGAGACCTCTTTTTATTTTTTATTTTTTGATGGTTCTTTTTTGTTGTTATTATTGAGAAATATTGACATACAACATTTTCAGTTTTAGGTGTACAACATAATGATTCGATACATGTATATATTGTGAAATGATCACCAAACTAAGTCCAGTCAACACCCATTACCACACATAATTACAATTTTTTCCCTTGTGATTAGATCCCTCAAGATCTACTCTCCTAGCAACCTTCAAATATACAATAGAGTACTATTAACTACAGTTATCATGCTGTCATTACATCTGCAAGACTCATTTATTTTATTTGCTGGAAGTTTACCGTTTATCCACATTTACCCATTTCACTCATACCCCAGCAGTGTCTAAACTAGGATTCCAGGATCCCTAGAAATGCATGAAAACAGCCTTACATCATTGAAGGATTTTTTGAGAAGTCAATTTCAAGAATCTCAAGAAGCCTTTTTCACGACTGATCTGTGTAAGAATGAGCTTATGTTCATAATAATAATTATCCTACTTTACAAAAGAAGTACATATTCCTAATCCAACCCAAATATTAGCACGATACTTTCCACTGGGTTATATTTCCAGAGCATCAAACAAGAGCATAAATGAAAATGCTAGTTTGGGAGAAATCTCCTTTAACAATAAATCAGCCCCACAGGGCTTCCTATCTTGCTTAGTAAGACTTAGCATTAGATATTGGATATTTTGGCCCACATTAGGATATTCTGAATTCAGAACAGATGAATCAGTATAAATTAGTGAGGATTTTTCTTTTCAATATAAATAGAATACATATTTAATATATGTTATAT
Source organism: Aethalodelphis obliquidens (assembly GCF_003676395.1). Taxonomy (NCBI): domain Eukaryota; kingdom Metazoa; phylum Chordata; class Mammalia; order Artiodactyla; family Delphinidae; genus Aethalodelphis; species Aethalodelphis obliquidens. Next base: position 3,145,460 of record NW_020838014.1, on the reverse strand, counting down.
ATTTATGTATAGTATATATAAATGGAATATTTGGGAGACTCCCAAATTTTTTGAGATACAGTGACTGAAACCTATAGATAAATGATGTGCTTTATTCAATTAAGTATTAAAACCAAATTTGTCAAATCATATAATTAAATATTCCTGTTAGTTAATTCTCATCTTATAAATGTTTACTAGTTCCTACCTAATTTTATCAAAAAATAAGTGTATTCAGATACAGAGAACAAACTAGTGGTTACCAGTGGGGAGGGGGGAGGGGCAAGGTAGGTAGGGGTGAGGGAGTGGTAGGTAAACACTCCTGGGTGTAAGGTAGGCTACAAGGATGTATCGTTCAACACAGGGAATATAGCCAATATTTTGTAATAACTGTAAATGGAGTATAACCTTTAAACATTTTATAAAAAATTAAAAATTCATAAAAGTCATAAAAAAGTGTATTTATATTTATGGTGAAAAATCACAAACAGCCACTTCAGTTTTAGTCAGAAACTGGGTGAGGTAGAATCCAGGGCCTAAGCATTTTAAAGCCTAGTTATTCAGAAGAGGGGGGCTTCCGGGAAGATGGAGGAAGAGTAAGATGCGAAGATCACCTTCCTCCCCACAGATACACCAGAAATACATCTACACGTGGAACAACTCCTACAGAACACCTACTGAACGCTGGCAGAAGACCTCAGACCTCCCAAAAGGCAAGAAACCCCCCACGTACCTGGATAGGGCAAAAGAAAAAAGAATAACGAGAGACAAAAGGATAGGGACCTGCACCAGTGGGAGGGAGCTGTGAAGGAGGAAACGTTTCCACACACTAGGAAGCTCCTTCGCGGGCGGAGACTGCAGGTGGTGCAGGGGAAAAGCTTCAGAGCCGCGGAGGAGAGCACAGCAACAGGGGTGCGGAGGGCAAAGCGGAGAGATTCCCGCACAGAGGATCGGAGCCGACCGGCACTCACCAGCCCGAGAGGCTTGTCTGCTCACCCGCCGGGGCGGGCGGGGCTGGGAGTTGAGGCTCGGGCTTCGGTGGGAGCGCAGGGAGAGGACTGGGGTTGGCGGCGTGAGCACAGCCTGCAGGGGGTTAGTGCGCCACGGCTAGCTGGGAGGGAATCCGGGGAAAAGTCTGTACCTGCCGAAGAGGCAAGAGACTTTTTCTTACCTCTTTGTTTCCTGGTGCGCGAGGAGAGGGGATTCAGAGCGCTGCTTAAAGGAGCTCCAGAGACGGGCGCGAGCCGCGGCTAAAAGCGCGGACCCCAGAGACGGGCATGAGACGCTAAGGCTGCTGCTGCCGCCACCAAGAAGCCTGTGTGCGAGCACAGGTGACTCTCCACATCCCCCTTCCGGGGAGCCTGTGCAGCCCGCCACTGCCGGGGTCCCGGGATCCAGGGATAACTTCCCCGGGAGAACGCACAGCGCACGTCAGGCTGCTGCAACGTCACACCGGCCTCTGCCGCTGCAGGCCCGCCCCGCGCTCCGTGCCCCTCCCTCCCCCCACCTGAGTGAGCCAGAGCCTCAGCTCCGAATCAGCGGCTCCTTTAACCCCATCCTGTCTGAGCGAAGAACAGAGACCCTCCGGCGACCTACACGCAGAGGCGGGGCCAAATCCGAAGCTGAGCCCCTGGGAGCTGTGAAAACAAAGAAGAGAAAGGGAAATCTCTCCCAGCAGCCTCAGAAGCAGCGGATTAAAGCTCCACAATCAACTTGATGTACCCTGCATCTGTGGAATACATGAATAGACAACGAATCATCCAACATTGAGGAGGTGGACTTTGAGAGCAAGATTTATGATTTTTCCCCTTTTCCTATTTTTGTGAGTGTGTATGTGTATGCTTCTGTGTGAGATTTTGTCTGTATAGCTTTGCTTCCACCATTTGTCCTAGGGTTCTATCCTTCCTTTTTTAAATTTTTTTTCTTAATAATTATTTTTGATTTTAATAACTTTATTTTATTTTACTTTATCTTCTTTCTTCCTTCCTTTCTTTCCTTCTTTCTTTACTTCTTTCTTTCTTTCTTGCCTTCCTTCCTTCCCTCCTTTAGACAAAAATCATCCCAAATTGAGGAGGTGGACGTTGAGAGCAAGATTTATGATTTTTTCCCCTTTTCCTCTTTTTGTGAGTGTGTATGTGTATGCTTCTGTGTGAGATTACGTCTGTATAGCTTTGCTTCCACCATTTGTCCTAGGGTTCTATCCATCCTTTTTTTTTTTCTTAATAATTATTTATTTATTTTAATAACTTTATTATATTTTATTTTATTTTACTTTATCTTTTTTCTTTCTTTCTTTTTCTTCCTTCCTTCCCTCCTTCCTTCCTTCCTTCCTCCCTCCCTCGCTCCCTCCCTGACTCCTTTGTTTGTTTGTTTCTTTCTTTCTTTCTTTTTTCTACTTCTACTAATTCTTTCTTTCTACTTTTTCTCACTTTTATTATGAGCCGTGTGGATGAAAGGTTCTTGGTGCTGCAGTCAGGAGTCAGTGCTGTGCCTCTGAGGATGGAGAGCCAACTTCAGGACACTGGTCCACAAGAGACCTCCCAGCTCCACATAATATCAAATGGTGAAAATCTCCCAGAGATCTCCATCTCAACACCAGCACCCAGCATCACTCAATGACCAGCAAGCTACAGTGGTGTACATCCTATGCCAAACAGCTAGCAAGACAGGAACACAACCCCACCTATTAGCAGAGAGGCTGCCTAAAATCATAATAAGTCCACAGACACCCCAAAACACACCACGAGACGTGGACCTGCCCACCAGAAAGACAAGATCCAGCCTCATCCACCAGAACACAGGCACTTGTCCCCTCCACCAGGAAGCCTACACAACCCACTGAACTAAGTTTAGCCACTGGGGACAGACACCAAAAACAATGGGAACTACGAACCTGCAGCCTGCAAAAAGGAGACCCCCAAACACAGTAAGATAAGCAAAATGAGAAGACAGAAAAACACACAGCAGATGAAGGAGCAAGATAAAAACCCACCAGACCTAACAAATGAAGAGAAAATAGGCAGTCTACCTGAAAAAGAATTCATAATAATGATAGTAAAGGGGATCCAAAATCTTGGAAATAGAATAGAAAAAATGCAGGAAACATTTAACAAGGACCTAGAAGAACTAAAGATGAAACAAGCAACGATGAACAACACAATAAATGAAATGAAAAATACTCTAGATGGGATCAGTAGCAGAATAACTGAGGCAGAAGAACGGATAAGTGACCTGGAAGATAAATTAGTGGAAATAACTACTGCAGAGCAGAATAAAGAAAAAAGAATGAAAAGAACTGAGGACAGTCTCAGAGACCTCTGGAACAACATTAAACGGACCAACATTCAAATTATAGGGGTTCCAGAAGAAGAAGAGAAAAAGAAAGGGACTGAGAAAATATTTGAAGAGATTATAGTTGAAAACTTGCCTAATATTGGAAAGGAAATAGTTAATCAAGTCCAGGAAGCACAGAGAGTCCCATACAGGATAAATACAAGGAGAAATATGCCAAGACACATATTAATCAAACTGACAAAAATTAAATACAAAGAAAACATATTAAAAGCAGCAATGGAAAAACAACAAATAACACACAAGGGAATCCCCATAAGGTTCACAGCTGATCTTTCAGCAGAAACTCTGCAAGCCAGAAGAGACTGGCAGGACATATTCAAAGTGATGAAGGAGAAAAACCTGCAACCAAGATTACTCTACCCAGCAAGGATCTCATTCAGATTTGATGGAGAAATTAAAACCTTTACAGACAAGCAAAGGCTGAGAGAGTTCAGCACCACCAAACCAGCTTTACCACAACTGCTAAAGGAACTTCTCTAGGCAAGAAACACAAGAGAAGGAAAAGACATACAATAACGAACCCAAAACAATTAAGAAAATGGGAATAGGAACATACATATTGATAATTACCTTATATGTAAATGGACTAAATGCTCCCACCAAAAGACACAGATTGGCTGAATGGATACAAAAACAAGACCCATATATATGCTGTCTACAAGAGACCCACTTCAGACCTAGGGACACGTACAGACTGAAAGTGAGGGGATGGAAAAAGATATTCCATGCAAATGGAAACCAAAAGAAAGCTGGAGTAGCAATTCTCATATCAGACAAAATAGACTTTAAAATAAAGACTATTAAAAGGGACAAAGAAGGACACTACATAATGATCAAGGGATCGATCCAAGAAGAAGATATAACAATTGTAAATATTTATGCACGCAACATAGGAGCACCTCAATACATAAGGCAAATACTAACAGCCATAAAAGGGGAAATCGACAGTAACACATTCATAGTAGGGGACTTTAACACCCCACTTTAACCAATGGACAGATCATCCAAAATGAAAATAAATAAGGAAACACAAGCTTTAAATGATACATTAAACAAGATGGACTTAACTGATATTTATAGGACATTCCATCCAAAACCAACAGAATACACATTTTTCTCAACTGCTAATGGAACATTCTCCAGGATAGATCATATCTTGGATCACAAGTCAAGCCTTGGTAAATTTAAGAAGATTGAAATAGTTTCAAGTATCTTTTCCAACCACAAGGCTATGAGACTAGATATCAATTACAGGAAAAGATCTGTAAAAAATACAAATACGTGGAGGCTAAACAATACAATACTTAATAATGAAGTGATCACTGAAGAAATCAAAGAGGAAATAAAAAAATACCTAGAAACAAATGACAATGGAGACACGATGACCCAAAATCTATGGGATGCAGCAAAAGCAGTTCTAAGAGGGAAGTTTATAGCAATACAATCCTACCTTAAGAAACAGGAAACATCTCGAATAAACAACCTAACCTTGCACCTAAAGCAATTAGAGAAAGAAGAACAAAAAACCTCCAAAGTTAACAGAAGGAAAGAAATCAGAAATATCAGATCAGAAATAAATGAAAAAGAAATGAAGGAAACAATAGCAAAGATCAATAAAACTAAAAGCTGGTTCTTTGAGAAGATAAACAAAATAGATAACCCATTAGCCAGACTCATCAAGAACAAAAGGGAGAAGACTCAAATCAATAGAATTAGAAATGATAAAGGAGAAGTAACAACTGACACTGCAGAAATACAAAAGATCATGAGAGATTATTACAAGCAACTCTATGCCAATAAAATGGACAACCTGGAAGAAATGGACAAATTCTCAGAAATGCACAACCTGCCAAGACTGAAACAGGAAGAAATAGAAAATATGAACAGACCAATCACAAGCACTGAAATTGTGATTAAAAATCTTCCAACAGGGCTTCCCTGGTGGCGCAGTGGTTGAGAGTCTGCCCGCCAATGCAGGGGACACGGGTTCGTGCCCCGGTGCGGGAAGATCCCACATGCCGCGGAGCGGCTAAGGCCCATGAGCCATGGCCGCTGAGCCTGCGCGTCCGGAGCCTGTGCGCCACAACGGGAGAGGCCACAACGGTGAGAGGCCCGCGTACCGCAAAAAAAAAAAAAAAAAATCTTCCAACAGACAAAAGCCCAGGACCAGATGGCTTCACAGGCGAATTCTATCAAACATTTAGAGAAGAGCTAACACCTATCCTTCTCAAACTCTTCCAAAATATAGCAGAGGGAGGAACACTCCCAAACTCATTCTACAAGGCCACCATCACCTTAATACCAAAACCAGACAAGGATGTCACAAAGAAAGAAAACTACAGGCCAATATCACTGATGAACAGAGATGCAAAAATCCTCAACAAAATAGTAGCAAACAGAATCCAACAGCACATTAAAAGGATCATACACCATGATCAAGTGGGGTTTATTCCAGGAATGCAAGGATTCTTCAATATACGCAAATCTATCAATGTGATAAACCATATTAACAAATTGAAGGAGAAAAACCATATGATCAACTCAATAGATGCAGAGAAAGCTTTCGAAAAAATTCAACACCCATTTTTGATAAAAACCCTGCAGAAAGTAGGCATAGAGGGAACTTTCCTCAACATAATAAAGGCCACATATGACAAACCCACAGCCAACATCATCCTCAATGGTGAAAAAGTGAAAGCATTTCCACTAAGATCAGGAACAAGACAAAGTTGCCCACTCTCACCACTCTTATTCAACATAGTTTTGGAAGTTTTAGCCACAACAATCAGAGAAGAAAAGGAGATAAAAGGAATCCAAATCGGAAAAGAAGAAGTAAAGCTGTCACTGTTTGCAGATGTATCTATGTATGCAGATACATAGGGAATCCTAAAGATGCAACCAGAAAACTATGAGAGCTAATCAATGAATTTGGTAAGGTAGTAGGATACAAAATTAATGCACAGAAGTCTCTGGCATTCCTACACACTAATGATGAAAAATCTGAAAGTGAAATCAAGAAAACACTCCCATTTACCATTGCAACAAAAAGAATAAAATATGTAGAAATAATCCTACCTAAGGAGACAAAAGATCTGTATGCAGAAAATTATAAGACACTGATGAAAGAAATTAAAGATGATACAAATAGATGGAGATATATACCATGTTCTTGGATTGGAAGAATCAACATTGCGAAAATGACTCTACTACCCAAAGCAATCTACAGATTCAATGCAATCCCTATTAAACTACCACTGGTATTTCTCACAGAGCTAGAACAAAAAATTTCACAATTTGTATGGAAACACAAAAGACCCCAAATAGCCAAAGCAATCTTGAGAACGAAAAACGGAGCTGGAGGAATCAGGCTCCCTGACTTCAGACTATACTACAAAGCTACAGTAATCAAGACAGTATGGTATTGGCACAAAAACAGAAAGATAGATCAGTGGAACAGGATAGAAAGCTCAGAGATAAACCCACGCACATATGGTCACCTCATCTTTGATAAAGGAGGCAGGAATGTACAGTGGAGAAAGGACAGCCTCTTCAATAAGTGGTGCTGGGAAAACTGGACAGATACATGTAAAAGTATGAGATTAGATCACTACCTAACACCATACACAAAAATAAGCTCAAAATGGATTAAAGACCTAAATGTAAGGCCAGAAACTATCAAACTCTCTTAGAGGAAAGCATAGGCAGAACACTCTATGACATAAATCAACAGCAAGATCCTTTCTGACCCACCTCCCAGAGAAATGGAAATAAAAACAAAAATAAACAAATGGGACCTAATGAAGCTTCAAAGCTTTTGCACAGCAAAGGAAACCATAAACAAGACCAAAAGACAACCCTCAGAATGGGAGAAAATATTTGCAAATGAAGCAACTGACAAAGGATTAATCTCCAAAATTTATAAGCAGCTCATGCAGCTCAATAACAAGAAAACAAACAACCCAATCCAAAAATGGGCAGAAGACCTAAATAGACATTTCTCCAAAGAAGATATACAGACTGCCAACAAACACATGAAAGAATGCTCAACATTATTAATCATTAGAGAAATGCAAATCAAAACTACAATGAGATATCATCTCACACCAGTCAGAATGGCCATCATCAAAAAATCTAGAAACAATAAATGCTGGAGAGGGTGTGGAGAAAAGGGAACCCTCTTGCACTGCTGGTGGGAATGTGAATTGGTACAGCCACTATGGAGAACAGTATGGAGGTTCCTTAAAAAACTACAAATAGAACTACCATATGACCCAGCAATCCCACTACTGGGCATATACCCTGAGAAAACCAAAATTCAAAAAGAGTCATGTACCAAAATGTTCATTGCAGCTCTATTTACAATAGCTAGGAGATGGAAACAACCTAAGTGCCCATCTTCGGATGAATGGATAAAGAAGACGTGGCACATATATACAATGGAATATTACTCAGCCATAAAAAGAAACGAAATTGAGCTATTTGTAATGAGGTGGATAGACCTAGAGCCTGTCATACAGAGTGAAGTAAGTCAGAAAGAGAAAGACAAATACCGTATGCTAACACATATATATGGAATTTAAGAAAAAAAAATGTCATGAAGGACCTTGGGGTAAGACAGGAATAAAGACACAGACCTACTAGAGAATGGACTTGAGGATATGGGGAGGGAGAAGGGTAAGCTGTGACAAAGCGAGAGAGAGGCATGGACATATATACACTACCAAACGTAAGGTAGATAGCTAGTGAGAAGCAGCCGCATAGCACAGGGAGATCAGCTTGGTGCTTTGTGACCACCCGGAGGGGTGGGATAGGGAGGGGTGGGATAGGGAGGGAGGGAGGGAGGGAGACGCAAGAGGGAGGAGATATGGGAACATATGTATATGTATAACTGATTCACTTTGTTATAAAGCAGAAACTAACACACCATTGTAAAGCAATTATACTCCAATAAAGATGTAAAAAAAATAAAAAATCACAAACAACTTAAAAACGGTAAGTAGGTTGATATTTTTTTCAAAATTCTTGTAGAGAATATACTAACACAAATGTATAAGGAAAGGGTTGTGCTCATCTTTACGTGAGTGTGACCAGTGACCATAGTTTTATTTGGCAAGCACTCTATTTAAAATGTTTTTAATCTGAATGATGTAGGTAGGGTTGTGGGGGAGGCATACTCTCTTGAATTCTTCACCACAGAGCCTTCCAGTCCCTATTATTAGCACTTAGCTCAGTTAACTCATTTACTATTCCTGTATGGCCCCTCTTGGGCTTTGAGTTTACGACTCCTATAAAGGTATAGTATGTGTTTGGAATAAGGCTCGGAGGTAGTTGTTGATAGTCAGTTCTCCAAGGGTCTCTAACATTTATGCACATCTTGCAACTAATGTACTTTTCCCCTTTATTCATAGTATCTTTTCAAAGGTGTTTGACTAGAAAACAATCTTTAAGGATAAGATAGTGTCTCCCTCTAGACCAAAAGTGAGGCATGCTTACTACCCTTTGTAAAAGATTCATGTTCTGTAAGCTCCAGTTTCTCCTGTATCAACCCACTACATATGCAGGTGTCATCCTGCCCCCTTTACATCACTTTGTGGGAAGTTAAGATGGGGAAACAACATGAAAGTCCTGATGCTCTGGCTACTGTTATTGCAGATAGTAATAAACTGCCCTTCACCTCTGATCCAGGAATTTTGAGCATGGTTCCCTCTATCTAGTCTTTTAGGTGGTTCTTTCCCCACCACGGGCAGTTTCCTAATATTCTTGTGCTAATCAGTACTTGGCTGAAGAATTTAGGATGACACTTTGCAGATCCAGGCCTGGGACTAGGGTAAGGCAAGAGAGGTGCCCAGGAACAAAATTTAAGGAGGCCTTCACTCTCAGGCTCAAGCAAAAACCTAAGAATAAGTACCTCCTTGAAGTCTGTGGTCTGGACTTCTCTCTTGCCTCACCCTAGTCCCAGTCATGTCCACATCTCCAGAGTACTCTTTCATTTCTCTCTCTCTCTCTCCCTCTCTCAGGCTTTTTTTTTTTCTCTCCACTATTCTACCCTCAGAACTCTGGGATGTTGTGAAGAGTAAATGTTCTAATAACTGTAAATGTTTATTACATGCTTAAAACATAAAATGTGCTCAATAAATGTTTATTATTGTTGGGACTATTATTACAAAGATATTTTTGTGCTTTTTGGTGGATATATTTGTGTTTTGTTGCTACTTACTTTCTAACAAAGATGTTCCATTAAATCAAATTTACCAAAGAATTCCTATAACACTTTTTAAAGGGAAAAGAAGATGTCTAATGATATCTGAGAAATGTTCACATTGTTTAGAAATTCAACATTTATTAAAAGCATATACAAACTTATAAGTGGAAAAGCTGAAACTTTGGCATCAGTCCAGTGGAGGAAGTCAACTACATAATCACTACTACCCCATTTGGGAGTAACAAAGCTAAAGTTACAACCTGCCAGTACTCCCCACACATACACATACCACTCACAAGTAGAAAAAAAGAAAAGAAAAATAAAGCAAGCATGCCTACTTAATCCAGCTTTCCAATATATCAAAAATTAAAGCCACTATCTTCTTGGGAATTGTGGTTTCTATTGTGTATGAAATTTAAAAACCTAATGTATCACCAGCTTTGCTCCACTTGCTCTTTTAAGACACCTGTCTTCTAGCAAAATTCATTCATATTTATGGATGTCCTAAAGAATGTATTACATATGATAACAGACAGGACCAGTCAAAGACTATCTGGAATCCATGTTGTTTTGCCCCTCCTATCCCACTAAAAGCAGTAATCTCTACTAGGTTCTCTCTACTGCATGGTTCTGCCTCTATCAAGCACCACTGCCCCCTCAGTTGCATATCAGTCCATCCACCAAGTACCATCCCCCATGCCCACTGCCTTCTTCTTCAGCTGGGCCTCATTACAGATTCCCAAAGACCTCACTGTCTTCCACTGCTAGTACTACAATTTGTCTCTAAGAAGTTGAACCACACCACAGAAAATTGTAAAATCATGGAGACTGTGCCACCACAAAAGTATAATTTCTAATTTTAGTCAGACCCCTAACACCACTCATTTATCTTTAAACATTGGTACCTCTCCTTCTATGAGAGATTGCAAATCTCCTATGATAGATTGCAAAAATGACACACATTCTTTCCCTTCCAGAAAGAAGTAGAGTCTGTTTCTCCATCCCTTGAATGTGGGCTGGCCACATGATTTGCTTTGACCAGTGAGACACTGTAGTATACATGAATAAGCAGAGGTGAAAAAAAAACTTGCACATTTGGGCTTGTAATGATCTTGTTATCCCATAGCCACATGAACAAGCCATGGCTAGCCTACTAAAGGATGAGACACATGACCAATCACTCCAGCTGACAGCTGGCCTACCACCAGATATGTGAGTGAACATATCCAGGACCAGCTAGCCTCCTGCCAACCAACAAATCACAAACCAGAATCAGCCAAGCCTGACCCAGACCAGAAGGACTACCCAGAAGACTCATGAACAAAATAAATGATTATTGTTTTAAGCCACTAAGTTCTGGGGTAGTTTTTTATGCAGCAATAAATAAATGATATACCCTCTGATTCACTTCAGTAATTACTTTATTCCAAACCCTTGCACCATTTAATAACCACCCCTACTACCATTCTCAGCACCTGATTTTACCTCCTTCTTTAATGAGAAAAACGAACATACTTAACTCACACCCTGCCCTAACAGCACACTACAGTGTAGTGGTAAAGAGTACTGATTCTGAAATCAGACTCCCAACTCTTACCTTGGCTCTGGAACACATAAGCAGTATGACCTAGAGAAAATTACATGTTCCTTCTCTGTTAAAGTAGGGGTAGTGATAATACCTACCTCATAAGGTTGTTGTGAGAATTATGAATAAAGCCTTAAGATCATTTCACTGCACATAGTGAATGTTCTAGAAATATAAGTTACTATTATTTTTATTGTGACTAGCCAGTGATCCAGAACTTGATTGTTAACAGCTTTATTCACATATTTATTCATATGCCATAAAATTCATGTATTTACAGTGTACATGTCAATGGTTTTTAGTATATTCACAGAGTACTGCAACCATCACCACAATCTAATTTTAGAGCACTCTCATCACCCCAAAACAAAGCTTGATTTTTGAGGCCTGAAAAACTAAGGTGGCTCTGATCCAAATCCTTAAGGAAGGGCCAAGAGTCCAACAGGGAAGACCAAATACTGATGACAGTCCAATGAGTAGGAGCAGAACTGTAAACAAGAAGTGAAGCCAAGAATCAGAGTCAGATAGAAATAGGGTTGGAGAGGAAACGAAGTTTAATACTTAGACACAAACAGCACCAGACTGTCTCCAGCTAACATTATCACGTATGCCAGACGGACTTAAAGGTGTAGCATTAGGTGAAGCTTCTCACTCCCCACAGTCAGACCTACCCTGTGAAGACTGACAAAGCCAGGATTGCCCCAGATTTCTGCCCTCTAAAAAGGTCCTACCATATCCTGGTAAGCTTTAGTCAAGGTTCCTTGGGTTACAAGTATAACCTTCAAATTCTCCCCAAGTTCTCCAGAATTGAGGTGATCACCTTTATCTTTAATGTCCAGCTAACATAGCCTAAGCCCCCATCCTATGTGACCTCAGGGAGTTCTGTCCACTCCCTAAGTATTTCTAAGATTCCTTGGGAAATGCTTACATGTTCCACAAATATATTATTGTTTCTTGCCATCTCTTACTTCAGTCTACTTCCCTGTGTTTCTCACAAGATCTCTTCATGCTATCTCAAAATCATTTCAACATCCTACCAGGATTATCTTGCTAAAGCTTTGCCCCAAGTGTAGACTTAAGCACCTACCTAAAATCCCTAAGTACAGCTAACCTGAGGCTTTAGTATTTATAAACTTAACTGCTGGCTCAAATATAAAAGGGACTACAACACGAGGAAAGATGATCATTTAAAACAAAATTTTAATTATCATTGCCCTAGAATCTACTGGCAATACTTTATCCCTGAGGGTTCTCTACCAGTGAGCTCTCTCCTTATCCTCCAGTTGGTCATGGTGTTGTAGAATGGCAGCTCTCCTCCCAAAATCAGGAGTCACTTTAGCATTATCTTTTCCTTTCCAAGCCATGGGCTTTCGCTCTCTTTCTCAGACCCAGCCAGAGAAAAAGCTGGCCTCTAGGTAGGGGCCACATTTTCTCCTCAAGGATGACTGATAGTGGGAACAAGCACTGAATTCAGGAAAGATCTCCTATTTCCCACCATGCAAAGTATGATATGGACCCTGGCTCCAGGAAGCCAATCCATATTAGTTGACAGTACAGTTTCCAAAGTCTGACTCACTCAGCCTTAACTAGGCCCATGTGTGGTTCACTATCCTATTTCGACACTTCATGTAAGATCCAGTCCAGTTCCTTTTCACACACTTTCCTCCAGGTTATAGTGAAAAGAATTTCAGACCTTCATGCTCCTCTTGTGGACTATCCTCCCAATCTATTATAAGCAAATATTTATACCAAAAACATGCACACTCCTAAAGAAAAATAGTAATTATATTCTGTCACAGAGCAGCCTAAGACTGGAAATATGAAGAATACTACTAACTCTAGGCAGTCAGTTTTATTAAAAATGCAATATATGTGCAAAAGATGCACATAATTCATTCAGACCCTGCCAGGAGTATATATAATATACAGTATATGGATCTTATTACCTTTCTAAAGTATTACATTTTCTGAATCTCAGAACACATCATGTCCCAAGGTTTTGAATAAGGAATTATGGACCTGTGTAATCAAAAGCTGACTTAGGGAAAGTGGTCAATATCTGGAAAGAAACATTTGAGCTAGATAGATAATACTAAAGCTCTCTGATGCATAAGACATTGTTTGCAGGAAATCTAACCTATATGGTAATTGTGAGGATTAAATAACTTTACTATAAAGTCCTTAGAACAGTGACAGACACAGAGTAAGCACTTAACATCAGTATTGCTGTCAATACTGATAGCAATTCTGGATACAATCCTTTCCATAGACCAGGTGTTAGAGACGGTTATGGTACCATAGAACCAGTATACCTTCTAATGTAAACGTTGGCCTCCCAGGTTAGGAAAAAGGGGAGAGGACAGGATCTAGGCCTCCTGAGGCACAGCATAGAATGGTAATCGGAAAAAAATTCCACAGGATAGCATAATAAGAAGTAGAATTCAATAGAGTCGATTACATACTTTTGTGGCTTTCTAATGGACCTAAAATGTCGTCTTCCAGATTTCAGTAGGAACAGATTGTATGAGTGTAACAAAAAGAGAATTAGAGAATTCCACTAGATTGTCTCTCCTAAGGGCCACTGCCTGTTGTGTATACTTAGCACCTCTCCTTTGCGTAATGTAAATGTTCTGTGGGACTGTGGTTCAAATTGTGTGGGAAAGTGGAGGAGAGCACTAATTGCTTGGAATTGTGGTTTTAGTAAAAGAATATATTAAAACATTGTTTGCAAACTCTGCAATTGTGGGATAGGTGGGCCAGCAGTATTATCTATAGGAGGTGTGGTAGGCAGATTTTCTTCCAGAATCTGCTGGGAATACAAAGGTAAAAAGCCCAATTCTCCTCCTGCACCCCATTCTCTGACCTCTCACTACTGCTGTGACACTCTTGCCCCTTTCACCATGTTCCTAATCATGTCATTACCTTCAATTACTTATAAGAGTATGAACTCTTTCTCCCATTCGAATGTAAACTCTCTATTCACTTTGTTTTACAGCAAAAACTAACACTCCATTGTAAAGCAATTATACTCCAATAAAGATGTTTAAAAAAAAAAAGAATATAAACTCCCTAAGGGCCAAGACCTGTGTCATTCTCTGCTGTATTCCCAGACACTAAACACTGCCTGAAACAAGACTCTCCAAAAGTATTTACAGTATTAAAGTAATTAATGAAAAAGAACAAAGTTTGACACACAAGCTTGACAAGGTAAACTCATAAACCAATATAACAGCACAAGTCATTGCTGTTCTGGTTAAATTTATTTTCAATTAATAATTGAATTAAAACAGAAAAAAAAAAGGTAAGCAGAAAATAATGACTCCATCTCACACGTATTAAGATGGCTATTAAAAAAACAACCAGAAAATAGCAAGTGTCTACAAGGATGTGAAGAAATTGGGACCCTTGTGCACTGTTCGTGAAAATGTAAAATGGCACAGCCACTGTGGAAAACAGTATGGTCATTCCTCAAAAATTTTTAAATAGAATTACCACATGCCCCAGCAATTCCACTTCTGGGTATACACTCGAAAAAATTGAAAAGAGGGATTCAAACAGATATTTATACATGTGTTCATAACAGCATTATTCACATCAGCCTAAAGGTGGAAGCAACCCAAGGGTCCATCAATAGATGAATGGATGAACAGAACGTTGTGTGAAACTTGAGGACATTATGCCAAGTGAAATAAGCCATCACATTATATGATTCCACTTGTATGGGGTAACTAAAGTAGTCAAATTCACAGAGACAGAAGGTAGAATAGTGGTGCCTAGGGCTGGGAGGAAGGCAGAATAGGGAAAGTCTAATGGGTGCAGAGTTTCAGTTTTGCAAGATCAAAAGAGTTTTGGAGATGAATGGTAGCGATGACTGCACAACAACCTGAAGTACTTACTACTATTGAATGGTTAAGATGATACATTTTATGCGTATTTTACCAATATTAAAAAAAAATTTTTTTTTAAAAAAAACCGTTACAATAACAATCCACATCAATCAAAACCAGTAGGGAGGGCTTCCCTGGTGGCGCAGTGGTTGAGAGTTCGCCTGCCGATGCAGGGGACGTGGGTTCGTGCCCCGGTCCGGGAAGATCCCACATGCCGCGGAGCGGCTGGGCCCGTGAGCCATGGCCGCTGAGCCTGTGCGTCCGGAGCCTGTGCTCCGCAACGGGAAAGGCCGCAACAGTGAGAGGCCCGCGTACCGCAAAAAAAAAAAAAAAAAACCAGTAGGGAAAGGAGAAACTCGGACTAGCCCAGCTTTAACACAACTCGACCACCAGTCTGTGGAAACAGGAAACCAAGGGCGGGGCAAGGGCAGGCTTCCAGGGCTGTGACCTGGGCGAGACTCCAGAAAAGCCGCGGGTTGAAGCGGGTCACCGGTCGCCTAGGCTGCCACTGCGCAAGCGCATATCGCGGCTACCACCGAGGCGCCTTTTAAACGTACCCGGAAGTGACGTCTGTAAAGCTGAGACCGGCTCAGGGAGATCTGAACTCTTCGCACAGGTGAGCGGTTCTGCGACTGTCGTCCTGGGGCCGCTATGAGCTGCACCATCGAGAAGATTCTGACAGACGCTAAGACTCTACTGGAGAGGCTGCGGGAGCACGATGCAGCCGCCGAGTCGCTAGTGGATCAATCAGCGGCGCTGCACCGGCGGGTGGCCGCTATGCGGGAGGCGGGGACAGCGCTTCCGGACCAGGTCAGGCAGAGGGTAGGGGTTCGTGCCCTCGGGTTCCGGGCACTTGAGGGGTGGAGGGTGAGGTAGAGTGGGCACTCGGCCTGGAATTTTGTCCTGGTCCAAGAGGGCGGTGGTGAGAACGTTCTGCGGGGTCGGGGCTGAGGATGCTGCCCTGAAGCTCTGCCTCCTGCCTATTAAGTTGCATCTGCGGCTGTTCTCTTTAATGCGCGATTAGTCTGTCTCTGTTTGTCCAGTATCAAGAGGATGCATCCGATATAAAGGACATGTCCAAATACAAACCTCACATTCTGCTGTCCCAAGAGAATACACAGATTAGAGACTTGCAGCAGGAAAACAGAGGTTGGTCAGGCCTTTTTGTGTAGTTATGATTTTTTCATAAGCAGTAATATTTCATAAGTTCTTGCAAAACTGTTCACAAAAGCGCACATTCTGTATGTATTTCCAAGTCAGAGAGGGGCATTGGTGGTTCAGTGGTAGAATTCTCGCCTCCCAAGTCAGTACTTTTAACAGGAAAGTTAGCCTGTGCTCGCCCAGTATCAGTAAAGTTTGTTACATTACCCTTTTCAAGGTCTTACTGATTTTTTATTTAAAGGCAGCTTATCAAAGAGGTGCTTAGTAGAGTTGAATTATTGCATGGCTTATTAGGTGTCCCAACATGGAGGCTTGCATAACAAGAGAATATCCTCAAGGACTTAAATTTTAATGTTTAAATATTAATTGAAATAAACATTAAAGCTAAGATTGAAGGTTTTTTTATGTTCCTTGTGCAAGGTGGAAGAGGTAAATCGTATCCTCGGGTGTATATTCTTGGGCTTGATGAATACATTATTAATGATAGTAGTATGAATAGTTATTTGTATATCAGTTTACAGAGGGCTTTCACGTGTATCATGCCATTACATTCTCACATCTTCATTTTGAGGTAGACAAGCAAGGTTTTTATTATTACAAGGCAGATAAGCAATAGGCTCAGAGAGGTTAAATGATTTGCTTAAGAGTCGTAATCTAGTGACTCACAGCACTAAACTTAAACTCATGTCTTCTGAGGCCACATCCCGTGTTGTTTCTACCAAATTATGCTGCCACTGCCTAGAAAGATATTTTTCACATAGACCATAACTTGAGTTCTGTGGACTTAAACACTAATTTACAACTTTGGATTCATAATGTTACATGAAGTGTCATAAAATTCCAACTGTTTGAGTTTGGCTTTAGGACGTATCTCTCAGACATCACTGCCAAGTTATTTTATTTTTTTGATAGAGCTATGGGTTTCCTTGGAGGAACACCAGGATGCTTTGGAACTCATCATGAGCAAATACCGGAAACAGATGTTACAATTAATGGTTGCTAAAAAAGCAGTGGATGCTGAACCAGTCCTGAAAGCTCACCAGTCTCACTCTGCAGTAAGAAACTTTGATGAATACATTCTAAATGAATTGAAATCTTGAAATTGTTTTAGATTGTGTGTTTGCTTTTGAAGAAAAGTAAGCTTGTTTTCCTTTCATGTTTATCACATTTGCTGTAGGTTTTACTATAGCTTTGTAAAGATATGAATAGAAAGAAGGGGGTAAAGGGCTGCTCAGGGCCTTTTATTTGAGTAAGACTAAATTTCCTCCCCCCTTCACCAAGATCTCTTTTCAAGATGTTAATGAATGCTTAGTTAGCTCTTCCACCAAACAGAATGCCAGTTAGTGTTGAAGGTGCTCAGTAAATACTTGGGTAGTTATTATTGTACATTTCACTGGTCTGTAAGCTCCTTGGTTGTAAGGAGCATGAATTCATCTTTTATCCCTAACATAGTACTTGGCACATAGCAGGGGGTCAGTAAACTTTTATTAAACTGAACTACATAGCATCATACTATGTTGTTAGGAGAGAGAAGTATGGTTTAAAAAAATAAAAGACATGGCATAGTTTCTATACTTTGGTTGCTTATGATTTAATTTGGGAGACTGAGTACTTGTTCTTAAGTTTGTAGAGTGCTTCAGAGTTGTCATTGTACATTCACAGGTACTATATCATTTAATCCTAGATTAATAGATTGACACCTCACTATTTACTGCAGTGGAATTTATGGAAGATAAGTTTCATCTTAGATCCCACTTGAAGCATTTTAATGACTTCAGTTAACTAAAGTCATAGGGCACAGGGATATTTTAAATATGTGAATGGGTTACATCTGGACAAGATAATAATCTGTGGTCCAGAGGAGAAAACTTGATCCTTGAAGGAGACAGAGTTTAGCTTTTATGAAAAACTTGCTAAGAGATATGTCCAATGATAGAATAAGATACTTTGGAATATGGTAAGCTTCCTGCCAATAAAAGTATTCAAATTTAAGTTAAACAGCCATTTAGAGATAGTGTCCAGTGTCCAATGGGTGGTTAGACTAGAACTGATCTTTTGAAAACAAATTATCTGTGAATATCACAAGATAACTTTATTATGGCTTTACCTCTGAGGACTTAGATTGTAGTGAAACTCCTTTGTAACCTCTGTACCACAGATTAAATGAACTTTTAACATCATAATGCACATGTTTTCATGAACTTCCTATCTGTAAAAAAGATGACTTTTTCACCTTTTTATTCTTAATATCCTCACAGGAAATTGAGAGTCAGATCGACAGAATCTGTGAAATGGGAGAAGTGATGAGGAAAGCAGTTCAAATGGATGATGATCAATTTTGTAAGATTCAGGAAAAACTAGCACAATTAGAGGTAAGATTGTTGATACTTTAGGTTCACAATATTTTACGGAGATTTCAGACTCTGGAAGATACGCCATCACTGTATTATCACTGTTATGTACTGATGTTTCCTTTGTGGTCTGATTTAAAATTAAAATACATCCTCCATACCCTTTTCAAGAAAGGAAATGTAATCAGCAGCAAACAATGAAAATGCCAACTGTGTATTAGCTAGAAATTGAGATATCATATTGAGAGGGTAGAGAGAGTGGAAGGGACAGATTACATGTGAGCTAAGGTGCCTCATCTGCCATAAAAAGAACTCAAATAGGCAATGTCTAAACTTCATGATCAGGAAATAGCAGTACCGGGCATATTATGTAGAATTATGGAAGTAAATACCAAAAGAAATAGATAAAAATATTAAAAGTGGTTGCCTTTGGGAAACAAAGTCAAGGGACTGCAGTCTATTTTATAAGTCTTATAGTCTTGATTTTTTTTAAATTAATTTTTATTGGATAGTCTTGATTTTTTTTAAAAGCTATTTTCTGTAATATTTTGATTAAAAATGGGAGTAATTTACAAAGAAAGGCCTGGGGTGTTAGTGTGCCCATAAAATTGTTAAGGAAAAGCATTACAATAGATCAGCAGTCCCCAACTTTTTTGGCATCAGGGACTAGTTTCGTAGAAGACAGTTTTTCCACAGATTAGGGGTGGGGATGGGGGGATGGTTCAGGCAGTAATGTGAGCGATAGGGAGTGGCAGATGAAGCTTCGCTTGCTCACCTGCCACTCACCTCCTGCTGTGCGGCCCGGTTCCTAACAGGCCGTGGACCAGAAGCCATCAGAGGCCCGGGGGTTGGGGACCCCTGCAATAGATGATTTGAATGTTCCTTATTACAAGATGCTGTCATGGGCCCTTTGAGAAATACTAGAGAGAAAAAGACAGGGTCCCTGCTCAGAGTCTAATGAAAGGAATAAGACTAGTAGTATTTTGGTGTGAAATGGTATATAAATGCTAGGAGAGAGATACAGAGTATTGAGGGAAGCACTTTATATGGTACAAGGTTTAATGACCATGGGCTCTAACTCTCAGTGAAACCTGAAAATGCTGTGGCTTCCCAGAATTTCCTGCAGAGAGAATAAGGATGAAGAGTGCACACTGCCCTACCTGGAAATCAAAGGGAGTGGCAAGGTCCCAATTAGGAGCTAGGAGTTAGGTAAAATGATAGAATGATCTTGTCTACGCCGTCCCTAATTTATCTCACTTATGGAAACAGCCTAAGGAAATGTGGGACAAATTTTACTGAATATTTTAAGGGGCATTGGATTGAGACCCCAGCAATACCACATCTAAGTTGTCTAAGTTTGGACAAGTTTTTGGACTTTTGTGGGCCAGTGTCCTCATCTCAAAGAGAACACGGATGTAGGCAATGGTACTTACCCTACCTATTGTGTGAGATAATAGATGTAAGACACGCATGTGACACCTGGCTGTGTGCCCAGTGATTCTTTTCCCCCTTTCCTTCCTTTCTCCAAAACCGTAGGACGTCTAGGAGAGAAGATTGACCAGAGTGAAATTATTATTAGGAATTTGAAAGATAGAAGAAACAATACTAAAACTTGTGGGAACCATAAAGAGTTTGACAAGCAGTGAATTCCTCAAGTGGAGAGGGACCTTGTTTTTTTCTGTGTAGTCCTAACACGTGGCATGTGGAAATTACTCAGTAAATGTTTTTTAAATGAATAAATAAGTAGAATTTTAGGAAATTCTCAGTTCTTTTGTTTCCTTAAAACTTTTAAAATTAAAATAATATACTTTCTGTTTCAGGCCCAAAACAATGTGTTCTGATGCAATTTGACAGTCAAAATACCTGAAATGAACATATACTTTTTTTTTCCAGCTTGAAAATAAGGAACTTCGAGAATTATTGTCCATCAGTAGTGAGTCTCTTCGGGTCAGGAAGGAAAACTCGATGGACACTGCTTCCCAAGCTATCAAATAATTCAACTTGTGAATGACGGCTAGAGATTGTTTATCGAGGAAGGAAGTTATTATCTCTCTATTCGAGTATTGTCCATTCAGTGTCTTGCCTCAGACTTGATTTAACGTTGATTAAATGTATCAAGTGGCAGTTTAGAATTCGCAGTCAAAAGTGGCTGTCCACGAAACAGTTTTGGGGTATGTTAGTGAAAATACTCACTAAAATACACTGAGTTTCACCATTCCTTTCTCTAAGAGACTACTTTTAATTTTCATTTCTGGGACCTCAATTTATATGAACTGTTTTCAGTTCATTTTTGTTCTTTCATATCTCTGAAACTTAGAGCATTTTATTATAAACCAGCAATTTTATTTTATATAGGATTGTAAATTGCAATTCTTAAAAATTTTAAAAAGAGATTAGCTTTTTCAATATATTTGGCATAAACCTGGATTTGTTTCCATTTGAGAAAAATAATACAATTCCACAGAAGTAGATTGGCAGATTCTCTAATTTGTAATGTCATTCACCTTTTTTGATGTTTTAAGTCTCTCTGGTGCTAAGAGTTGGCACTTTATGGCCTGGTGTCTTTACTCTTAATTTGAGAGAACCTATTGCTAGTCCCTGGGAAACATACTTGAAAATAAGTCAACTGTTTTTTTACTAGTGGTAGGATAATCATCGTATTGTTCAAAGAATGCTGAAAAATTTGTCCTGTGTGTGTTTACACACACATGTGCTCTTAGTTCAGATGCTAAAAGTAACTTTTATTTATTCTATTAGATGTTAGTAGTCAATTTTTCAATTTTGTCCTACTAGGAAATCTTCAGCTTGGGTAGATTACCCAGTGTGAAGAAGATATAATTGGTTTATTCACATCATAGTTCTTAGGTACTACATTCTACAGTTTATATATAACTTTCATTTATAATTAAGAACCATGACTTACTTGGATATCTTTCATTACTAGTACTAGTAGTTGGCTTTCTTTTTAGATCCATTTTTCACAGGAAGCAAAGTTGTATCACTTAATGAGAGTTTATTACATTCATAGAAGCTGTGTTGAGATTCAAATGCTAAGTGGTCAGCTAGGCCCACTCATCATTTCATTCCCCCATCTCAGTTTACTCACATTTCAAACTTATAAATTACTTCATGTAATACTATCAATTTAGGTTTGCCCCAAAATAATTGAAATAATGAATGCTAAACCTGTCAATATTTCCCAGTAACCGAAAGCACTATACTGCATGGGAGAGACACATCATTAGAAAGAGTTTTTTGTTAGTGCTTTGTGTGGTGTAACGTTTTTTTTGTACAGCCATAAAGAATTAACTCCAAATAAAACAACAGAATTTCTCCATGATATCCTAAGAGCATCTGATCCCAGTAATACCAAAGGACTTTGCCTAAAATGGTAGGCTGTAATGAATCGGTATGTCATTTTTGAATTTGTCAAATTTCTATTCAGAATCCTGCGAACAATTTCCACCCGAAGTATGGATGTTTTTATCTCATTTCCTAAGAGTATGTAAACTTTTAGTTTAGCCATTTGCCTTGCGGTATATGTCCTAAGTGCCACTCTGT
This sequence comes from Aethalodelphis obliquidens, assembly GCF_003676395.1. Lineage (NCBI taxonomy): Eukaryota > Metazoa > Chordata > Mammalia > Artiodactyla > Delphinidae > Aethalodelphis > Aethalodelphis obliquidens. The sequence continues at coordinate 3,123,380 of NW_020838014.1, read as the reverse complement.
GTTCCACAGTTCCATTCAGGAGGCAGGTACCCTATACCATTGGTCAGCTGCCATGGCCAGCTTTCAGTGAAAATGATAAGGTAATCAAATGGCCCGTTAAACTATAACATGGTGTCCCTTTATCTGCTTTATGTTCCTTTAGAGTTGTTTGTAAAGTTCTTTACATCTCAGATATCAGGATAAATCTAAATGTTAACTTTTCCCCCTGGTAAATCAAAAGCTTGAAGCATGAGCCTCAAGAATTCTCAGCACCCTATATAATGTGAATTCTAGCTGGTGTTAATACTATGAAAATAGTGTGTAGTTAGAAAATTGAAGGGGAGAAGGAATGTTCTTGACTTTGGTCTGAATGGGTATGAAAGTTTATTTTGCAGTGGATGATGGAACTTGACTGATGTGCAAAATTTTAGTACAAACTTATCTTTTCTAATAAAAATCTCATTTTGAGAATATCAGCTAATTTTACTCAGTAATGAGTCTAATTATAGGAAGTGCAAGGGTTTATATTTCACTTATATAGCAACCTATCAGGTACACAGTGTTTTTCATAAATACTCTCTAATTATCACATTGTAGTTCAGATAACTATAAATAGTTGTTTCTGAAAGGTTTTAGAGGTTTCCTCATGGTTAGAAATCATAAGTTGCATGATTACAAGTCAAAGTATAAAATTAAAACTGTTTGGAAGTATCTTGGAAAAATGCGTAAATATTATTGATACCTACCTTTATTACCTTATATTAATACCTTATGCATAATTTGATTCAAACATTGAAGATCTATTTCAGTGTTCCTCAAAATGTGGTTCACTGACCTACTACAATAGAACTTTGGGGATGGAATCTAGGAATTTGTATTTTAATAATCATCCCAGATAACTTCTAAGGACACTAGTTTGAGACTGTCTAGTTTACTATGTTAGGCACTTGATTTGGAGTTACGAATTTTAAAAAGCGGGGGAGGCGTTGACAGTGTTTTTGAAGAAAAATCTGGTAAAAGAGGCAAACAATGTGATAAATCCAATATAAGGATGTATAGAGTACAGAGGAGGGACTATTTACAACTTGAGAATCCAATAGAGACAAAATGAGTAGAACTAGAAAGCTTAGTGCTTTCTAGTTATTATATAATCTCCATTTCAACTGTACCTCATTTTACAGATACTCAGGCACGAGGAGGTTGTTATTATTCCAAACTGAAACCAAGATTCAAACCCAGACTTAAACATATTCTTAACCATTAAGTTAAGATTCCCTTAAATGCCAAATACTATTCAGAGTTCAAGTGGTTCTTGAGAGGAAAATCTATTTTATTAATGGTGCAAAAGATACACCACAGCCCATATTAGAAAATATCATGAATTTAATAAATGGAGTCTTAAGGAATGAGACATAATTGTCATCTGTTTTTTAGAGTGGTGTAGCTGAGAGTATGTGCGTGCAACTGAAAAGAGCAATGCTTAGGGCTTCCCTGGTGACGCAGTGGTTGAGAGTCCGCCTGCCGATGCAGGGGACACAGGTTCGTGCCCCGGTCCAGGAAGATCCCACATGCCGCGGAGCGGCTAGGCTCGTGAGCCATGGCCGCTGAGCCTGCACATCCGGAGCCTGTGCTCCACAATGGAAGAGGCCACAACCGTGAGAGGCCCGCGTACCACAAAAAAAAAAAAAAAAAAAAAAAAAGAACAATGCTTAATCAGTGCTTAACAATCCTTACTGTTGATACATACAGGAAAGGGTGCAGTTCTGTCTTTCAAATCTGTCTCCTTAGCATGTTGTTTTTCAGGCTCCACGCAATTTTCTTGTTGCAAGAAGGTTGCTGCTCTGCCAGAAGTCATGTCCATGTTTGAAGGCAGAAAAAAAAAGGGAAATGTCGTATGCCAGCTATATGTATTCTCTTTTATGAGGAAAAGCAACGCTTTCCCAGAAATCCAGACAGACTTCCCTTTGTCATTTGCCTGACTTGTTACATGGTCACTTCTAGCAGCAAAGGAGGCTGGGGACATAGCTGCCACAAATAAAATCAGTATTCTATTAGCAAAGAGGAAACAGTATTGGTAAAGCAGCTAACAATGTCTGACACAAGTCCTCTTACACTGAATAGCTTTTAACAAGTGTAAGCATTAGCCAAAGGAGTGTGTTGGTGTTGAGTGGCCAAGGAGTGGGCTGCGGAAGACATCTGACATTTCTTTTTAGGCTGCCCATTATCCTAACTCCTATACTGTAGTTAGGGAACCCATCACCTAATGAGGCAGAGCCTTCCTCCCTCCTAAAAAATTTGAAAGTGTCAGATGTTTTCCCAGCCACTTTGCAGCCAGTGAAGATACCTCTGCCTTAAAAGTTAGTGATACAAAGAAGCAGGGAACTATGCTGAATTCTTTGAATAAAGGCAGTGACTACAACACTGGCTACTACATCCACCTCCACAGAAGGAGCAGCAAGTGGCTGTACTGACAACATTCAGTATCCAGTGTCAGCAAAGTCAATGGTGTAAGCTGCAGTGTCTCTGCCCCAGTGGACACAGTGGGGTCTTCACTGAAGCAATTATCTGAAGTGATTATAGAGGTTGTATAGCCTCTAATTCTGGTTTTCTGGCTATCCAGAGATCCTGAGGATTACCTGAGGATTATTAGCTTTTAATAAAATCACTTTTTGTTAAAATTAACCTGAATTGACTATAATTAAGAACACTGACTGATAAAATAAGCATAGTTTAAAAAGCAACAATGCAAATATAAATTTTGTCAACACATTATGCATAATTTTGCCCTTATGTTTTAATGTAATTTTTGACATAAAAAGATGTGACATGCAAATTATCAAGCATAATAATTCATCACCTAATTTAAAAAATAGAACATTACCCATATGTTACATTTATTTATTTGTGCTCCTCTCCTGTCTCTACCCCTCTGCTCCCTCTTTTTAATAGTTTTATCACATGAGAAAAGACCTAAAATATGTGTATAACACTAAAGTGACATTTTTTAGTTTTGCTCCTTTTTGAGCTCTATGAAAGTGGTATTAGACTGTATAGTAGTCTATGGGGATTTGATTTTTTTCACTCTTCATTTTGTTTCTAAGATTCATTGTGTTGTATATAGTTGTCATTCATTTTCATTGATGTACTAGATTTCATCATGTGACTACAGTATATTGTTAAGAGATACATACATATAAAATAATAAAATTATACATTTTTTAAAAAAATCCTTGCTAATATCTGACTCCTAATTTTTAATTCTTCCTCCATCTACCTCATTGATATTAGACACGTTTCACTATAAGCAGTTGTATTTCGTATTCTGCAGTTATTTCACTTGCAGTTGTCTCATGGCAACTTTCAAAGTGAATTAAGGACTATTATCCACTAATATTCATAGTGGAAAGCAGATGATGCTTTTTCTTTTGTCACTCTCCAAGAATGCCTAAGAGAAAGTGGAACCTTCAGAGCTTCGATGAACTACAATTCACTCAACATTTCGTCTAGCCTCCTAGAAATGGATTTCTGTATGTTATTGATCCTAAGATTCATTTTTATTTCATACTTTAATGTCTCTGAAATTGAGATATGTCTTATACATGTAGGGGTTGTCATCTAGTTGATTCTAAGCATAAGAAAATTGGTTTGCATTCCTGGTGGTGTGACTGGATAAAGTCAAGTTCTTGATATTTCAGTCAACAAACTAAGGACAATTTGAGAAAGGAATGGGGGTTTAGCTGTTTTCTGTGAACTTTCCATTAGCACTTACTGTAAAATCAGGAGTGCCAGCATAAGAATTTGGAGTATGGCTGTATTCATTTTCTATTGCTATGTAACAAATCACCACAAATTTAGCAGTTTAAAGCAACACCTATTTAATATCTTACAGTTCTGTAAGTCACAGGTCCAGGCAGGGCTCAGCTGGGTTTTCTCAGGATCTCACAAGGCTGAAGTCAAGGTATCATCCGAGGCTAGCATCTCGTCTAAGGCTCTGGGCCCTCTCCCATACTCACGTGGTTGCTGGCAAAATTCATTTCCTTGCAGGTATAGAACTCACAGGAGATCATCTCTGACTTCCCTTGCGTTCTACCTCTAGACTCCCTTTTAAGAGCTCATCTGGGGACTTCCCTGGTGGTCCAATGGTTAAGACTCTGTGCTCCCAATGCAGGGGTCACAGGTTCGATCCCTGGTCGGGGAGCTAGGATCCCACATGCTGCCGGTATGGCCAAGATAAAGTCTCCAGCCACTGAGGGGGAAGAAGAAGAGAGAAAAAGACAGAGAGAGACAGAGAGAGAGAGACAGAGAAAGAGAGAGAGAGAGCTCACCTGATTAGGTTAGGCCCACACAGAATAAGCTCCCTCTTGATTAACCCGACTGATTAGATATCTTAATTATATCTGCAGTGATCCCTTTTGCCATTGACGAGATATAAGTGATATCCTCTAAGATCTACAAGCCCAGCCCATGCTCAAGAGGAAGGAATTATACACGGCAAGTGTACCAGGTGATAGGAATCTTGGTGATCATCTTAAAATTCTGCCTACCACAGTGGCTTTTGGCAGCGTGGAATAAAATCCTGGAGACAACAATGAAACACTCAGGAAATTCTGCATTACCAGTATTCTTGGTGGCCCAAGAATACTTCTGTGTGGAAAAACCTGCACATCTATGAGACAAAAAAGAGATTTATTAGCAAGATCCACCAATGCATGCTAAAATAAGTGGACTAAAGTTCAAACAGAAAAAGGATATTTGCATAGTCTCTGTATCAGTTTCCCAGAGTTGCCATAACAAATTACCACAAACTGGATGGCTTAAAACAACAGAAATCTATTCTCTCACAGTTCTGGAGGCTGGAGGTCTGAAATCATGGTGTTGGCAGGTCGGTTCTGGAGGTTCTGAGGAAGAATGTGTTCCATGCCCCTTTTCTAGCTTCCGGCAATTCCTGGCATTCCTTGACTTCCATATGCATCATTGCAATCTCTGCCTTCTCAGTCTTCACATGGCATTCTCCTTATATGTCTCTGTGTCCAAATTTCCCTCTTCTAAGGACGCTGATTGTTGGATTAGGGTTTACCCTAGTCCAGTATGACCTCATTTCAACTTGATTATATCTGCAAAGATCCTATTTTCAAATAAGGCCACATTCTGAGGTTCTGGGTAGACATGAATTTTGACAGGACACTGTTCAATCAAGTATGGTCTCAAAGTATCTCCACCACAATATTTAATTATTGTAAAGGGAAAAACAGTAATTTTACCATGAAGAATCCTGGCAGACAACACTGACCAATTGATTAGGTAAACATCACTAATAATACTTTTCAACATCATATAAGCCCTGATACAATGCAATGACAAGAATACATGACCTCTGTAACATTCTTCCAAATAATGCATAACCTCAATCTAATCAAGAGAAACATCAGACAAAACTGAATTAAGGGAGGTTTACAAAATAACTGACCAATATTTTCCAAAGCATCTAGGTCATGAAAGACAAGGAAAAGCTGAGGAACTGTCATAGGATAGAGGAAACTAAGGACACATAGTATTAAATGTAGGATGGGATCCTGGATTTGATTCTAGGAGAGAAAATGGATATTAGAGAAAAAAACTGGTGAAACCCGAATTAATTTTGTAGTTAATATTATTGGGTCAATGTTGATTTCCTACTTTTGAAAATTGTTCTATGGTGAGGTAAGATTAACATAATAGAAAACTGGGTGAAGGGTTTATGGGAACTTTCTGTGCTGTATTTCTAATTCTTTTGTAAGCCTAAAATTATCTCAGAACAAACATGCATTCCCCTGATTACTAATGAGGCTGAGCATAATTTCAAATGTTTATTTGCCTATACAGAGATTTTTTTAATATAGACATTCAAGTCTTTCCTCCATTTTCCTTTTCTTTGATTTTTTCTTATCGATTGATATGTATTAATTTACTATACATTCATGATAATACATTGTCAGTTTTATATGTTGCAAATATATATTCTCCTAGTCTGTTGGTTTTTTATTTTTTTATGGTGCCTCTTGATGTATGGCATTTTCAAAATATGTTCAGGGACTTCCCTGGTGGCGCAGTGGTTAAGAATCCGCCTGCCAATGCAGGGGACAATGGTTCGAGCCCTGGTCTGGGAAGATCCCACATGCCACGGAGCAACTAAGCCCATGCACCACAACTACTGAGCCTGCGCTCTAGAACCCGCGAGCCACAACTACTGAGCCTGCACACCTAGAGCCCGTGCTCTGCAACAAGAGAAGCCACTGCAATGAGAAGCCCACGCACTGCCCACGCACCCCCCAATCGCCACAACTAGAGAAAGCCCGCACGCAGCAACAAAGACCCAACACAGCCATAAATAAATTTTATAAAAAATAAAAACATGTTCAAATTTATTACTAAAAAGAAAGAGATTCAGAAGAGTTGGACTAGTAAAGAAGTTTTAGGAATACCTTAACTAATTTACTTTGCTTTTTTTTTTGCTTTATATACACACAAGTGTGACATAATTTTAAAAAACTAGGTCTAAATTAGTTTAAAAGGGCTCTTTTAATAAATATAAAATTCTAAGTAATAAAAGTATTATGTCATAGCGTGTTGCTTTTTTTTTTTTTTGGCTGCGCCAGCACGGCTTGCAGAATCTTAGCTCCCCAACCAGTGATGGAACCCATGCCCCCTGCAATGGAAGCACGGACTCCTAACCACTGGATCGCCAAGGAACTCCCTATGTCACAGTGAAAATGGCAACATTTTCTTCTTGCTGGTACATAAATAATGATGTATCACACAGTCAATACTGTCTTAGATTTAATTAAATAAGTATAACTCATTCATTCAATGAACATTTATTAAGTACTTACTGTTATCTCAGTCACTATCCTAGGTTTAGAGGATACAATGATGAACCAGAGAACTGAAGCTTACTTTATTGTTCAGGAAGTAGGGCAATGAAAAATTAAATTCATAAATGTGTTAATTTTGGATAACAATACATATTATAAAGACAATAAAACAAGCTAATATTGTTATGGAGAGCAATGGTAATAGTGAGTACTTTTACTTTAGAAAAGACCTTTGTGAGGTGGTAACATTTGGGCTGAAACCTGAGTGATAAGAAAGTGCCAAATATCTGATGATTTGGGGAAAGAGCATTCCAGGCAGAGGCAAGAGTAAAGGCAAGGATTCTGAAGTAGGAAAAAATTTGCAATGTTGGTGGCAGTGGATTGAAACACAGTGAACCAGGGGTTAGACTTAGCAGAGACTAGGTCATTTAGGGCCTTGTACCATAGATCATTGTAAAAGAGTTTGGACTTTATTCTAAATACAATTGGTTTTATTTTTAATTAAGTTTGAAATAGGCTTTGCTCCATGCTTCTCTCTGGCTGATTCCCAGAGCTAAAATGTTATGGTGATTACTTTTAGTGCAGCAGCTTAGCATGTCCACCTAATTCTTCCGTTCAGTGCAATGTTGACATTTTAAAGGGAAGCATTATAGGGCTTACCTGGCGGCGCAGTGGTTAAGAATCCACCTCCCATTGCAGAAGACATGGGTTCGAGCCCTGGTCTGGGAAGGTCCCACATGCCGCGGAGCAACTAAACCCGTGCGCCACAACTACTGAGCCTGTGTTCTAGAGCCCGCGAGCCACAACTACTGAGCCTGTGTGCCTACAGCCCATGCTCTGCGACAAGAGAAGCCACCACAATGAGAAGCCTGCATACCACAATGAAGAGTAGCCCCCCACTCGCCACAACTACAGAAAAGCCCGCGTGCAACAACGAAGACCCAATGCAGCCAAAAATAAATAAATAAATTCATTTTTTTAAAAAAGGGAAGCATTATATAAAGCTTCTGCCTTATTTTTATTTAAATTCTAATATTTTATTACATAATTGTTATTCTTACATATTATTCTCATTTAAACAATCATTTTAACTGTTTGGGGGCTTGCTAATGAATAAAAAGTTTTGGATTGTGGGGTTCTAGGGTTAAATCTTATTTACATTCTTTTGGAAGTAATATTCTTTATGAAAGTTTTTGCTCTAACTTGTGTTTTCCTGTTCTGATATCTTGAATGTGGATTCCTTTACCACCCACTATTACCATAATTTTATAAAGGAAGTTCTCATTAACTTCCCTAACTAGGAAAGACATAATGTCAGAATAAAAACGGTGCTTAAAGACTTCCCTGGCGGTCCAATGGTTAGTATTCCGTGCTTCCACTGCAGGGAGCACAGGTTCGATCCCTGGTCCAGGAACTAAGATCCTGCATGCCATATGGCATGGCCAAAAAAAAGAAAAAAACAAAACAGTCCTTAAATCTTGAATCAATTTAGCCTTACTTAAAAGAAGTCTCTACATTGATCTAATTTTTCTCATTTCACAGACAACTGACAAAAATCTCATCCATTGCTGCTCAAGAAAACCTTATAAATGCATAAAGGATGCTTACTTTTTTAAAAATTTATTTTATTTATTTTGGCTGCGTTGGGTCTTCGTTGCTGTGCACGGGCTTTCTCTAGTTGCAGCAAGCGGGGGCTACTCTTCCTTGTGGTATGCAGGCTTCTCACTGCGGTGGCTTCTCTCATGGAGCACGCGCTCTAGGAACGTGGGCTTCAGTAGTTGTGGCTCACGGGCTCTAGAGCACAGGCTCAGCAGTTGTGGTGCACGGGCTTAGTTGCTCCGCGGCATGTGGGATCTTCCCGGCCGAGGGCTCAAATCCGTTCCCCCTGCATTGGCAGGCGGATTCTTAACCACTGCGCCACCAGGGAAGCCCAGAATGCTTGCTTTTGATTCTCAAATAGACTCCAGAGAAATGTGCTTATTGATAATGGTAGAGGAAAAAAAACCCACAACTATAATCAATCTCATTGTCTATGTTTCTCGAAAGAAAAATTAGTATGATAAATAACCAAAAATATATGCAACTTTTAAATTCTGATTATTATTCCTTAATGGAGTAAATATCTTCCCCAAATCCATGATTACCCTATTGTTATAGGAAATGGTTTCCCAAGTGACTTCACAAGCTTCTGCTTTAATTAACTTCAGTTTAAAAAATAAACATAAAAATAAAACTACATTTTGGGGTATTTTTAATTTGACTTCAAAATTACTCTGAAAAAATATTATTGCCTTAAAATGTGATCTCCTAAGAATGAAACCTACCTCTACCTAAAAATGAAACCTACGAGTGGTAATTGTAGAAAGACTAAATCATTTAAACTAGTGATTTAAATCAATGATTTAAGACAAAATCATTTAAACTAGTGAATTACTCCATCTTTTACTTTAATGCATTGGAAGCTAAAATGTATGCTTCTGGATTGATACACATTTGCATTTTGTGTTAAGTGTAATTTGATACTAATGGACCAAGGAGGAATTTAAAGGCAATTGAGACATAGAATGAGGATGATAAAACAGTTACATGGTTTAAGAAGGTCTTCAGAAGCTATGTATGATGGTAGAAATTGAGACTTTATTCTTATTAATAGGACTTGTATTTATAGATTTTAGTGAGACTATTATTTTTTACATTTCCCATTGCTGTGATATTTGAGAATGTGTGCTCTTAGACCTAATTCTACTTTTAGCCCAGCTTCACATGACCTTATTTCTAGTGCAAGAGCCCAGGGCAGTTTCTCTGTAACACTAGATTAGAAATATCCAAACGAGATCTATTGCTGGGGAGGAGAAATCTTAATTTAAGATTTGGACAGAGGAAACAAAACAGCTAGGTTGACATATTTACATTCCATACTTCCCAACAGAACACTCCACTTTCTAACAACTTCTTACATTGTTGTTCAGTGCTATTCATTCAACAAGCTTTTGAGGGTTGTCTATGCCAGGCACTGTCAGGAAAGAGCGATGCAAAGATGAATGTCACAGGCCCTGTCCTAAAGAATCACTAGCTAGTATAAACTAATAATTACAATAGAGTGAGCTATGAAAGCGCTGAAAATGAAGCAAATATCTGTGCCTGGGAAAGCGTGGGAAGGCATCAAAAAGAAGAGGCAGCTTGGAGGTGGTATGGGATTAGACCAATAGCAACAAAGGTGGAAAGAAAAATCTTTGAACATCAGAAAATACTACCTCCTCTTATAATTCAAGATGATTTGCTCAGAAATGAGCTGTGCACCTTTCCTTCATTGCAGTTATTTCAATGTGTATGTTCAGATTTTGGTTTTGTGATTATTGAATGATGCTAGACTGAAAGTTCCTTGAGGACAGAACCATGACCGTTTATCTTTACTATAGTACACACCCCAGTGACGACGCATACAAGATGCCAGACAAATAAGTGTTGAAGGGGAAAATAAAGTGGTGGGAGAGTTCTCAGGAGCGTTGACTGGTCATTTTTTATCCAATATTGTCAAGTGAGAGCGCCACAGAATCTGTGAAAGAGCATTCCTCTCACCAGAGGGGACTGCTCTATCGTTTGGCAAGGTATAATTCATTGAACTTTTCTGGGGCCAGAATTAACCATTTTCCTCCTTCCCTCTTTCCCTGTGGGATGAGTCATCCATTTGCCCTGATTTCAACCTTTTGGTTACTGATTCACCCCTCTGATTACCTGATACACTATGTAGATCTTCTGTTAACTAAAAAGGTCAGTTGAAGGAGTTTGTTTTTTAATGATTATGCTACCTTGCTCACTCTTGTCTGTCTGTTGCAAGCAACATAGTTTGTGGGAAACAAAGTTCTCACGTATGGCATTCAAATTACCTTGCTTAAAGCCTAACTCTATATTAAATAAAAGTCCAGTCTAAGGTAGCGGACAAGAGAAAGAAGGCTTGCACTGTGAATAAAGAGGAACTGGGGTTTGAGGAACTTCCGGATTATCGCTGGGAAAAGAGAAATCCTTTATATTACATTCCTGATATGCCCTCCTAATTGTTCGTCTTCAAGGTTTACCCTGGTCTCGGGGCCTAAAACATTCAGGTTTGCAAAGATCAGAGACGCCGAAAGTCACCCGCCACCCCGCCCCGTGCGTCCCAGCGGAGTCAGCAAACACAGAGATTGCTTCCTGCAGCTCACGGAGGAGGGGAACTAAGGGAACGTAGACACCACTTCGGTTGTGGTTAAGCGCAGCGAACTGGCCGGCGTCACTCAGCCCTCGTGCGCAGGCGTACTAAGGGTACGCTCCCCCCTTCCTGTGCACGCGCTCAAAGCCCGCAACTCTCGCGAGAGAAGCGAGATTTATTCCTACGTACCGGGCCGTGCTGCTTATGGCGGCGCTGGAGAGGGGGCGCTGAGCTGTTGGGGTGAGTACGACCTCAGGGTCCAACTAGGGGTAGCAAGAAGCCACGTTAAGGGCGGATGAGAAGACCAAGACAAACGGGAGAGACTTCTGAGGCAGGGTGGGCACTCCTAGAGCTCCGGGTAGAGACGATCTCACCCTGAGTCCCTGCCCCGGGCTTTTCCACCCGGCTCCCGTTCAACTGTCTAGGCCTCACATCAGGCTGCAGAGCAGAAGCGAAGAGTCTAGGCCAGGCGGTCGCGCGTTGTGGTGATGGTGGTGACTAAAGTTGGGGGAGGGAGCGAAAATGGAGGCTCCGACCGCAGCCAAGATGGAGGCAGGGGTGCGGGGCTCGGGCGCGGAGGCTGCTGGGAGTTGTAGTCTGGCTGCTTCTTCCTCTGCGGCTTGGTGGGGGGAACGAGAACTACAAGTCCCGGCGGGCGGGGCGAGGGAGTGGTGGCGCGGTCCTTTGTGTGAGACTGGAAGAGCTGGAGGCATAGGAGAGGGGCCTATCCTGACTCTGAACCCTGTCGTATCTTGGCCATCACCTGCTTGGATCTGACTACGAGTACCAGAGCGCAGTGCGGCAATGGCGCTTCCTTTGTGTATGGACTGAGACGCCGCTCCATCTAACTGCTTAGAGACACCACCTTTCCTCGGCACATCTGGCACGGTAGTGCGGCCGAATTGTCATCCTTACTTCCATTCACCTAGAGCTGTTTATCTTGGGTCTCAACACCCAACCTTCCCGTCTAGTCCTCCCCTTCGGCTTCTTGAGGAAGAGAACCAGCCCCTAAACTTAGGCACATGGCTCTCACCCTTCTAATCCTGGTGTTAGGGCGAACTCGGTGAGAACTCAGTGGAGTTCTCCTTACTCCCCCTCTGGTTCTTATGGTGTAAGAGCCCGGCCCATATTGTGCAATGAAAGGCATGGCTTCGTCATTCTGTGTAGAATTAGTTTTTCAGAGCCCTGGTCGTAGACACTTTAGAGGTTCTTACCATCCGCTGTATCATAAGTAGGAACTCTTAGTGCTACGGTTCTTTTTGCTTTAAGGTTTTCCTTTAGAAACACCCAGTAGCTCCTCTCTTGCCTGACAAGTGAGGCAGGGAACCCTCTCTAAAAACAGCCTTCAATCCGCAAATACAAAAGCTGAACGTTGTTTGAGGTAATTTCCTTGTTTTGCACCTAAAATGAGCGCAAGAATGTGGTCCTCTTAAACAGTTGGTAGACAGGGTGGAGGAGGGAGGACGCCCAAAGGCACTGTGGTAGTTAAATCTTTAAATCCTTCCTGTGGGAGACTTAGCTTTTTATCAGGATGGTATGAAATGGCAGCTCTTGACCAGAGCTACCAATCTATAAAATGTAGGTACCAAATTATAGCCCGCTAATATAAGTTGTTCTGTATCAAAACGCTGAGTAATTTTCGAGTCTATAGAAGGAAGCATTTTAAATACTACGTTGAGGGGCAGTATAATACCTTTGTGCCCTTTTGGTACTAACCAATATTGGGTATTCTTGGTTTGGGTAAGGAGGGGGGTTATATACTTGAATAGGCATATGCCTGAGTCATAAAATCTTGATAAATTTTCAACCTTGTTTTTTTTTTTTTTCCTTTTAGCCATAGGCCCGAAATAAAAGAGATGGTAGTGGTTTGAGTGATTTTGCAGCTGCTCTGGATGTTTACCATCGAGATGAGTATTTATAGCAGCTGAGTTGAAAAGTAAAGCATTTGAGGCACAGAAGATAGGTTTTCTTTTTTTGTAAATAAGTTCTGACTTAACAAGTATGACCTTTATAGTATGGTTGAAAATTCTGGTAAATTCCTGCAAATAAAAAATGAGAATGTGGAAGCTGACATGTAGTTCTGCTTTATCCTACTCCTGTTTTCCCTTCCCTCCATCTAAAGACACACAATGCGGGGCCATTACAACATTTTTAAAAATTTTTTCTTTTAAATTGTGGTAAAATATACATAACGGAATTTACCGTTTTAACCTTTTTTTTTTAAGTGTACAGTTCAGTAGCATTAAGTTCATTCACATTGTTGTGAGACCCATACTTTTGACAAAGTATTTTAAACATGGAAATGCTGTGTGCGCAGATTTTTAAGGAGTTGAATTTGAGGACTGCATTACAAAATAAAATCTTGAGATCTTGTTAAATAAATAGGAAGCGTTGGTTTGCCTTCTTAGTTTAGTCTTTTCAAAAATCAAAGGGGGACTACTTTGAGAATTTTGACCCAGACTGTCTTATGGAGAGCTGTAACTTGTAGGACTTTTCATGATAAAGAATTACAGCTAGAAGAATTACAACTGTATTTCTTAAGATTTAATAGCTGGAATGTCTTCAGTGGTGAAATTGCTGTGGTGGGGGTGACTTGTTTTCTTGAATCCCATCATTTCTTGCTGTTAAATGCTTTCTGCCAAATCAAGATTTTTAAAAATTCCTTTGTCTTGGTATTAGAATGTTTTCTGCTTGCATGTGTGAGTACCTAGTTAAAAAAAATAATTCAAAACTTTTTTCCAGTTCAAATATACTGTCAAGCCAGAGGAATTCTTAGAGATGTTTCTGTTGTGCTACATTTTTTATTAGGGGTATTAAACTGAATATTGTGTATTGGAAGATTATTTTTTGAGCATTATTTGTCCTTTTATGCTGAGGTATAATATTAATGTGTAGTTGAAAATAATTGATCGGGAGTTTATTCGCGTTGAACCTGTAGGCTATCCATTGGTTTGCAGCTGCAGCCAATATATAACCAGTTAGTTGTTTGCATTTCTGCTAAACATTGGATTTCCAGGGATGTTAAAAACATGTCAGTTACCTGTGGGAACTGATGACATTTGGATTTGGTTAAGTAAGATACTTAATTAAAATTAGTTTCACCTTTCTTTCAAGTTAATATGATTACTAGAAAATTTTAAATTACATATGTGGCTTGCACAGTATTTCTGTTGGATGGTGCTGGTCTACACTATTCTTTGATTTTTGTGTCTGGAGCATTTCTTCAGCTTCTTTCCACACTGGCATTTGTCCTATTTCAAAGTATTAGTATATGTAAAAGAAGTTAAGTGATGGGTGGGTGTATAATTTTAAATATCTAGTAACAGCACAATTGTTATTACTAAAGGAAACATAGAAAAAGATGATTGCAGCAATTTGATTTTCTTTTATTTCCGCTTAATGTGTTGATGACTTAAATTGTTTTAAGGTGGTTAATTATCTGAACTTTTATCATTTTCCTTAGATCCCAAAGTAAAACTGAATTAAAACCTGTTAGGCACTTCGGTTATGCAGGTTAGAGAAAAATGTGATATACTTAAACTTGTCTTGGGTTAATTCATCAAGAAATACCAACTGGGGAGTTAAGGCAAGAATGAGTGTTAGTCATATAAATCAACAGTAGAGAACCTTTTCAGTTCCGTGCTGCCTATTTGGGTCTTTGCTCTTATTCTCAAAGAAAGTACTCTGAAGAAGTAGGTTAGGTGGAGGGACTTTTATAGACTGGTTTAGCATTTCTTTAACATTCTTCCCAAGTGAATGCTGTACAGAATTTGAGTATAATTTGTCAAAATGATAAACTGGGTTATGTGGTAACATTTTAGATGGATTAATGTCATATAAATGTATTAGTTCAACGTGTATTAGTTTAGTGCCTGCTCTGTGCCCGGCTTCAGCTAAGCCTTTGCGGTAAAGCAGCGAAGTGGAGGAGACAGTAAATAACAAAACAGGTGATGATAGTTTTAAGGCAGGTAAAATAGGGCATGACTGTTTGGATTATCAGATCAAGTAAAGGAAAATTAACTTCTAAAACAACATGACATAATTGATAATTAACTAATGGTGGTAGTGTTCCCATACAGAGCAAAGGGAAAAGGAGTTGATTACTTAGTAATCAGGGAGACTCTCAGATCCACATTTAAATTGTTCCTTAGTTTTTTTTATTAGTACTCTGTATTTCATGTGACTTAAGAAGCGTCTAGCTTTGGAGGCGGCGGGGGGAGGTTGTAGTGGGTACACTTTGGTTCAGAGGATTAAAGCGAAAGAATTGGTCAGTACCACCCATGAATGTTAATAATCTTAGCATGAGTGGATAGCAAATTTATTAAAATGCCCAATGGGTATCTTTTAAAAGAAGAGGTTATTTCTTGATTGGATAATTAAGACTTTATACAGTTCACCAAACAAAATTTTTTAAAGTTGGTGGAACTGTCTACCAACTTGAATTGTGTCTTTTGCTGTTATAGATTAACTCTTTTTGCTGTATTAGTTTCTGCTGTGGTAAGTTTAGCAGTACCTGGTTAAGTGCTATCAGGGGTTGTGATAAAGAAATAAACTTGAATTTGTCTCTCAGCAATCTGAAATATAATTGAAGGAACAAGGTACATAAACATGTAAGTAAAGTGCAGAAATGATTTGGTACCAAAAAGCATGATGCCAGCAGTGGGAGTTACTGTAATAAATCTGCTGGAATGGTCGAGAAAGGCTTTTTTTGTCACATTGAAGATGATAAAATGTATTCTTTGTGGAAAGACCTGTATACACAAAGACTAGAATTCAGGAATCTCCCAAGAGTTGCGTTTAAGAATTAGGGAGGAAAATGCACCTATCTAGAAGAACTGGAGAGCAGAAGAAGGTAAAGATGTAAAGGTAGAAGAGACACACCTTGAATGGTGGTGGTTAAATGCTGGCTGCAGTCAGAAACATCTTGGGGGCAGGGTGGGAAAGAAAATACACCAATGCCTAGGACCTAACCCCAGTTAAATTAGAATCTCAAGGTGGGATCCAGGCTTTGATTTCCCCTCCCCCCAAGTCCCAGGTGGGTTGGATTTGCAGCCAGGCTTAAGAACTTTCCATTTACAGTGCTGGAAAAATCACTGAGGATTTTGGACAAGGAGATGAGATGAATGAGATGAAATTGGAATTTTAGATAAATCAGTCTGGTAGTGTTATGTGGCAGAATATGGAAAGGGTTGACACTGGAAGTTAGCAGATGTGTCAGACCCCTGGACTAAAATATGATGTCATTTAGGGCAAAAGATGAATACACAAGGTATCTTGAAATATTGATAAGACTTGCAACATTGGGTGTGTAGGTGGAGAGGGAGGAATCAAAAGATCATTACAGAAGTGGCCCTATGTCAGGCCAGTTCAGTTACTCTTTGAGTGGGGACTGGGCATGTGTATGTCTTAAAGCTTCCCAAGTGATTTGAGAATCATTGCTCTAAGAAGTATCTAGTCTGGGTAATAGAATGATGCAAATAAAATTGAAAGATTTGACAAATGTAACATTTGATATTTGAAGTTACTGTATAAAGTCATGGAATGTTAGGTATACCCAATAGCCACAGATCAGCTGTTACTGAGTTTTCATTTTGCATAGGAGAAACTGAAACTCAGGGTGATTAAATAATTTGTTTGTGACATTTTACTGGTAAGTATCAGTGTGATTAATATTGAGCTCTCCTACTCTGTTTCACCAGGTCTGACCTCTCACCTTATAGTCATTATTTCTTATCTTAAAATATACTATCCACCTCTCAGCATATCTAAAACCAAATCCACCTTTTCTTTTCCCCATATGTCATTTTAGTTAACAGCACCATTTTAGCTAACATTTGAGGCACTGCAAAATAATAATTTTTTACAGCTAATACAAAGCACAATTCTGTGATTTTATTTATACATATATTACACTTCTCTTCCCTTCTCATCTTAATTGTTTCTCTTCTATAGACATTCCTCATCTGTTTATGGCAACAGCTCTAATGAGATGTCTGTTTCCTTCACTAAGTGATCCTTCATAGGATTTCAGGATTTCATACCCTTTCATCAAGAACTAAGGCTCTCTGTTTCCTGTTATATCAAGTTGAAACACTTCATAATCTGGCTCTACTGCATCTGTCACACCATATATCTCATTTCACTTTAACCCAGCCCTCTGTTCTAGCCAGGCTAGCCTATTGATTCCTCTGAAACAAGCCACACTTGCTGTGACAGTCTCATGCAGTAAAGCTCCCTTGATGTCAGGCATAGAAAATCCTATACATGGTCTCTGCTCTCAAGGGACTTAGGATTTAGTTGTATACTCTGGCTTGATTTATGTGATATTTTATGCCTAGAATACTCAGCTGTTTTCTTTTTCTTAAAAATCTGCCCATTTCTCCAAATTAAGCTGAAATATTCTACCTCTTAACTAAAAGCCTTCTCTGACCATGTTGCTTTGATGCACAGATGGTGATGCATAAACAATAAATAGTATTTCTAGAATAGTATGTGATGTAGTAGATACCCAGATATTAGTTGAGCAAATTAATTTTGGACATTTTGTCCTATATTCTAGTTTTCCCTCCATGTATAAATAACTCTTCTCAACAAGGGTGTAAAGTCCCTGATGGCAGGAAATTCTTTTATGTTTTCCACAGTACCTAACACAGTGCTAGGTAGTTACAAAACACATACTAAATAGAATATTATGTTATGTAACTTCGAATTTATTTGTGGGGGGGTGTCAATAAGGACTGAATAATTTCGGGTTTTGAGTGTACAGTACCAAAGGAGGTATCCATTAGCACTTGGGAGATTGCTTAAATGACATTGAGTGTGTGTGCTTCCAAGTTTTCTGCCTTGCTTGATTCTAAGTTAATGAAATGAGTTTGTCCCTCTAGCTACCCTCTGTCCCTGATTCTTTTATGTAAGTTATACTTAATGTCTTCATTCTTATCTCTAGTATGAAGTGTAACAGAACAGACTTTACCACCTGAAACTGCTGCTTCAAGTTCAGATCAGGCAAGGAACAAACCTCGAAACAACCAACAAGACCAAAGAAGAGTACACTTAAGTTGAAGACACAACACTTGATCTGAAACAAGAAGTTTGTGCCTACTCAACAGCTTTGAAAGAGCACTTCCCAACGCTGCTAGTAGTCTTTGTTTTCTTCAGTGCTGTACTGTGAGATTGCCTGGTGCAGCAGCAGTTGTATTCTTTATTAGCTTGATAGGTCATTTTCTCTCGCACGCGCGCTCTCTCTCTCTTTTCTTTTCTTTTTTTTTTTTTAACACTAGCAACTTTCATCCTTTGAAACGTGTGCTGAAAAAGAAGAATCAGCAAATACTACTGAAAGTGCAATATTTGATTATCACTGCGAGGTAGGTTTATCGTTTCCTATTGGCAAGAATCAGTTTATAATTCTAGATTTCCTAATTATTTGGTTAAATTTAAAATCTTAATCTGTTTGCTTCTAAAGGTATTCTGAAAACAGTTTATATTATCAACTATTAGTCTGAAAATATCAACACTAGATTATTTTAACTTGTTGTCTTTTGTTAGATGACAATATTTATGCCCAAATCTGGGATTTTCCACCCCAGATTATATTTATTAATACATGCAGGTCTCTTGATTTATTGGTCTCTTAGAAAGAAAAACTCCCTCTGTACTATTAAGAAGTTAGGGTTTCAGTTAGGAGTGCCCTTTGTAGTCTTTGAGGTAACCTTGGGTAAAGAAAGCCTACAGAGAAGGGACATTTGAAGGTGAGTTGTACTTTGTTAAGAGGGAGAAGAGTTTTTGGTAGAGGTATAGAGGTAACGGAATGAGCAGATTTGGGGAGATCTGAAAGCACGTGGTATATGTTGAGTAGTCTGTTATGAAGGGAGTAGAGAATACAGTTTTGTGGGTCAGAGAGAATAACTGGAAAGGGAGGCTTGCTGGAGGCAGGTTCTACAGGGCCCACTCTACTTGCCTTTATTTTTCAGGAAAGTTGTCAGCTGTTTATAAGCAAGGGCTTAATGGATTTTGTATTTCAAACCTGAGATAGTTTATTGCTTCAGGTTTTAAAGTTACATATTCATAAATGTATCTTTGAAAGACAAATGGTGCTACTTTTAAGGAATAGGCTGAGGATGGGAAGACCTGTTAGGAGCAATGGACAGAGTGGAAGGAAGATAAAAGCTAGGGTAAAGGGAGAGAAAGAGGTAGACACTAGGTGTTTTAATGGTAGAAGTAATAGGACTGGTGACTAGTTGAATGGGAAGTTGAGGCTGGAGGGAATTGATTTAGTCTATCCAGTTGTCCAAGTTAGAAATCTTTGTTCATAGGAATGGGGAAGTTCAGGTAGGAATTTGTGGAAATCTATTTTATTAGTAATCTGAAGTTGAGAAAATATTCTAGTATGGAATGTTAAACAGTGGTTGTTTGGGGGAGGTAAGATTGTGAAGGGCAATTGTTCCTTTTTAATCTTTAGTTTCTAGAGTTTCTAAAATCAGCAGAAATAAAGACTTGGAATTCAGAAAGGAGTCTTCACTTTATAGGTAATAAAGGAAGAAGTGCCAAAGAAGAGAATGTTGAAAGAAATAGGTAGTCCAGGTAGGAATGCCAAGGAAGAGAATTTCAAGAACTGGGTGGTAATCCTTTTGTAAAACGCTTCATTGATCAAATGAGGAGAATGAAAACAGACCACTCCTAGGTTGTTGTCTTATAAAAGCTTCATCACCATTTCAAGAAGTAGTGGGCCTTTATCTCCAGTTTATTTAAAGGTTAAGGACCTGGCTGTGGTAATGACCTTACTGTGGACCAGAATTATTCCTTAATTTAAAACTACCATTAACACCAATTTGTTTAAATTATCCATAAACAGACATATAATTACTCAGTATTAAGGGTTTTTTTGGTTTTGTTTTTTAAGCATTGACTAATTTAATCCTCACATCCACAGTGGCATTGGTACTTTTGTTTTTAATTAATTAATTTATTTTTGCTGTGTTGGGTCTTCGTTTCTGTGCGAGGGCTTTCTCTAGTTGTGGCAAGCGGGGGCCACTCTTCATCACAGTGTGCGGGCCTCTCACTGTCGCGACCTCTATTGTTGCGGAGCACAGGCTCCAGACGCGCAGGCTCAGTAGTTGTGGCTCACGGGCCTAGTTGCTCCGCGGCATGTGGGATCCTCCCAGACCAGGGCTCGAACCCATGTCCCCTGCATTAGCAGGCAGATTCTCAACCACTGTGTCACCAGGGAAGCCCAAGGTTATTGTATTATTTGCTTTTTTTGTTTGTTTCTTCCTACCTCCTCATCTGATTTTTTAAAAAATAATTTTAGACTGGTACCACTTGTGCTGGGTTAGATAAAATAATGGGCATTGAAATTGTACAGCTCTATCGTTACTATTCAGAAGGGTAAAAGATTAGATGCTACAGCTTTCATTGCATTGACATTAATTGTAAAGATGGATTTAAAGTAGACGTGCTTTTTGTTTAGCCTGATCTTTGTATTCTGAGTGTTAGTTTACTACAGGAACATCCCGCCCCGGGGTGCCGGGGTGGTGGAGGTGGGGGGAAGCAAAGCTGTAAGGAAACAAGACAGGGTGACTAGGGGAGGGCTATTGACAACCTGTCCTAGAGGATCCCAGTTTAGTCATTGAACTTCTCAGCAAGCCTAAGCTCAAAAGCCGCTCCCTGCTCCTTCTGGCATCAGCTGAGCCATTGGCATTATTGGCACTGCCCACAGTGGCATCGCAGACCATTGTGAGAGAAAGCCATCATCTGCTACGTGAACATTTTTAATGCGTAAATGCATGCATAGCTGTCAAAAGTTGAGTTATATAAGGGCTTCCCTGGTGACGCAGTGGTTGAGAGTCCGCCTGCCGATGCAGGGGACACGGGTTCGTGCCCCAGTCCAGGAAGATCCCACATGCCGCGGAGCGGCTGGGCCCGTGAGCCGTGGCCGCTGAGCCTGCACGTCCGGAGCCTGTGCTCTGCAACGGAAGAGGCCACAAGAGTGAGAAGCCCGCGTACTGCAAAGAAAAAAAAAAAAAAGTTATATAGATTAATTCACATATTTACAAACAGATAAATAACAATTGGGGGGTTATTGACAGTAAAACGTGTTCTGATTGTACAGTTGTGAATTATTCCATTTAAAATGAGTGCAGCTAAGGAAACAGATTTGGTAATGCAGTAGAACCGCAGATTTTGTTTTTATTTATTTTTTTACTTTAATTTTTATTGGAGCATAGTTGCTTTACAATGTTATGTTTCTTGCTGTACAGCAAAGTGAATCAGTCACACATATACATATATCCACCCTTTTTTAGATTTCCTTTCCATTTATGTCACCACAGAGCATTGAGTAGAGTTCCCTGTGCCATACAGTAGGTAGGTACTCGTTAGTTATCTATTTTATACATAGTAGTGTATATATGTCAGTCCCAGTCTTCCAATTCATCCCACCCTGCCCCTTCCCTCCTTGGTAACTATAAGTTTGTTCTCTACATCTGAGAACCACAGGTTTTAAAAGAGCCTTTGTAAAAAACAGTAAAAGTAGTACATAATTAGGAATGAATAAAAATATTGAGGAGTGGGATTGGCCTTAAAAAATATCAATGAATAAGGCTTATAAGAAGTTTGTCATGTAAAGATAGACATGGATTGTTTTGATGAGTATTTTGATCAAAGACAGTTTAAGGTGACAAGAAGGAAAGCAAAGCTAGGAACATTAAAAGAAAACTAAAGCCTCAGGTGAATGAGAAGATAACAGGGTAACTTGGCTAGGGGTGTGGAGACCTATGATCAGGAACTGTAAATGTCTTGGTTGATTTTCAAAGTCAGGTGTGCGAACTTTGGAGCGTGCTCTCCATCCCTAGCAAAAATCCAGGAGCAAACAAATAAAAAATAAGATCTTTCAATAAGGAGATTTGACAGAGTATCTCTTGATAACATAGTGGTCAGTATGGAATATAGATTGGATTATAAGCATTAAAAGGCTTTGACTAATGGACTGATTTTCAGAGAGGTCTCCATATGTGTGCTGCCAGATTCTATTCTTGCTCTACTTTTAAAAAAGATTTAGTGGTAAGTAGTTATGTGTGTGCTCTGTACTAAGCACCATTCCAGGCTTTTTGTATGAAGTAACCCTAACCGTCCCCACAACCCTGTGAGGTGGGTATTAAGGAAGGACATAGAATGCTTAAAAGACAGATTACAAAGGCTAATGATTTAAAATTATCCCTCTAAATTGGAATTCCAGGTTAACTAAGAAATTTAAAAGCATTAGATTAGTTTTTTCTTTAGTAACAAATGATCAGTTATACAAGTACTAAAAGGAGAAAATATGATTTTACTAATTTATTAAGGAGTAATAGAGTTTTTTTTGTTGTTGTTTTTAAAGTTACTCAAACTTTACAGAATCAAGAAACATAATCACTCAGTGCTTTCTATATATTGGTCAGGGTACAGTAAGAATAGTAGTGAAATGTACTTCAGTGAATAATAACTTGAAACATATCCAGAAGACAGCAATTAGTCTGAAAAACAGTTGCATTCCGAAAACTGAAAGGAGCAAAGGAAGTTAAGGGGAAGTATGTTTAGATTAAGAAAACAGTCATTTTCTGAAACTGTCATACAGTGAAATAGGTTGCCTTTTCTAAACTAATTCCTTTTCAGTGGGAGCCAAGCAGACTAGGTTAGGAAAAAAGGGGCGGGGGGGAACAGCTCAGAGATGTTGCAAGAAGAAATTACAGAGCACAGAATTTTGATTTTTTTCCCCACCTCCCAAGGGAATTTGGAAATCACTTAGGCCATCATTTTACATCTGCAGAAACAATCCCAGAGAAGTTTTAAAAAGTATGAGAAGCAAGACTAAAAGCCAGTCTTTTGATTCTAGTTCTGTGTCCTTTAGGGAACTTTAGTTGATTTCTTGAATTAGAAGTGAAGTTTAAATTTGACCTGTGATTCTTTTCCATTTCTCCTTTTAAAAAAAAAAATCATTGTTAATGATTTTTTAAAAATTTTTTGGGCCATGTTTGGGTCTTCATTGCTGCGTGTGAGCTTTCTCTAGTTACAGCGAGCGGCAAGCAGGGGCTCCTCTTTGTTGCAGTGCGCGGGCTTCTCGATGTGATGGCTTCTCATTGCGGAGCATGGGCTCTAGGCCCGAGGGCTCGGTAGTTGCGGCTCGCGGGCTTAGTTGCTCCGTGGCATGTGGGAATCTTCTCGGACTAGAGATCGAACCCGTGACCCTTGCATTGGCAGGCAGATTCTTAACCACTGCGCCACCAGGGAAGTCCCATTAATGACTTTCTGATTTAAAAACAAATACATAGAAAAGAGTAGAAAGTCTAAACTTGGTGTTGGGGGTATTCGTCTGCTGTGTTCACTACTATACATGTAGAACCTAGAACAGTGCTGATGCATTGTAGGCATTCGAGTTCTGGTTTAGCGTATAAAGCAGTGGTTAAGATTGTGAGCCATGGAGTGAGTACTGAGTTCTGTTCCCATTTATCAATTTTAGCTCTGTGCACTTAGAACACCATCTAAGTGTTACATTGTCTGGGAGTATTGAAGTAGACTTTCCTGGTCTTTGCTTTTTAAAATACAGTTGAAATTATATTATAGAAATATTTTTGTCATTATATAAATGACTATGAAACTTAAGATTGTTTCCGGGAATTTGTTATTAAAACATTTTAATGAACACATTTGTGCATAAAGCCTTGTCCACATTTCACATTTCCCCATGATAAGTTTCCTGCAGTGGAATTATTAAGGAAAGCACCTCCACATTTTGGTACATGTGGTTAAACTGTGTTTCAGAAAGATTGCACCAGTTTGCCACCATGAAAATATATTAGCATGTTGTTCTTAACCTACTTTCTCAATTTTTTAAATCTATCTTCGATAATCTGATAAATGAATAATTTGTTTTATCTAAATTTTTGCTTGCTAGAATTGAAGTTCATATGTTTTGTGTTTAATGAATGATCTTTTAAGACTTATTTGTCTTAATGTCTTTCCATAATTCAGCAAATGAGTGCTTACTATGTGCCAAGCACTGTCTAACACTAGGGATTTATCTTTGAACAAAAAGCCCCTGCTCTCATAGAGCTTATATTCTGGTAGTTTAATTCTTACTGATTTGCTTAAATTCTTTAATGATACACTCATATATTTACATTTGCGTTTGTTCTCTTTAGGTTTGAGTATAAAAGCTTTTACTTTTTATGTAATCAAATATTGATCCTTTCCCTTGGCGTCTTTTTCTATTGACTTTAAACCTAGAAAGTCCCCCCTTCCAAAAACTTTATAAACGCGTACATTTTTATTTAATATTTGTTAAGGCATTTAACACAGTTCATCTAGAATATATTTTTTGTATACTGTGAGATGAGCAACTAAATTGATTTTCCCCCTGTTTAAAAAAAAGCCAAGTAACATTTACATACTCATCCACCACCACCCCCCTTTTTTGATGTTGTCTTTAGTTAATTTTTTATAAACAAGCATCTGTTGTTGAGCTGTCTACTTTTTCCATTGGATTTCTCTTTTTACGTAATTGTTTGGTGGTTTTGTTTGTTTTGTTTTTTAAGGAACATCACTTTTGTTTAATGGTGCTTCTTTAAAGTTTTGATGGTGCTGGTTTTAAAAAAATTTAGCTGAACTATTAGGAATTCTTTTAGGAAGAATTTTTAAATTCTTAAAAAAATTTAGCTGAACTATTTAGCTGAACTATTAGGAATTCTTTTAGGAATTCTTATCTAAAGTTGCTTGAGTGATATATGGGTTTCCCTTTTTAAAAAGTAGCCCTCAAATTAGATAAAGGCTAGAGAAAAATACTTAAGTCAGGAAAGGTGCTAGGAGAAAGGAGAGGTTCTGGTTCAATTCTGTTTTGATGTGCACATCTAAAGGTGAGATGAGATGAGCAATATAGCCTAAATTCCAGTACGCTTGTGGGAATAGTTTAGTCTTAGAAAGAATTGATAGCTCTAATCCCTTCTCATTCTGGTTCATTTTCCCTTAGGGTGAGAAAAACGTGAGTCTTACCTCTTACCTTCAGCTAGGACTACTAGGACTGCGAGACTTGAGAATGTGGTTTTTGCAGCTTCCTGGCCTATGTATTACAGATCGTATCATTGTGTTCTTACTTGTATGGCGGTAAGAACTAGTCTAAACATGAAAAAAGCACAGCTTGAAAGTCATGGTCTAAGTCAGTGATGGTGGAATAGTGGTCTTCAAATTAATTTGATCATACTGTTTAACAAGAAGAGCATGTATGTCAGTATGTACGTGTATATATTTATAAATCGTGTGATTATACTGCTCCATTTGCATTGTGAAGCAGTGGTACAAATAGGACAAAGGTGAAATAAGCAATATTGTGAAAATAGTGTACCTGTTAACAGTGTAGAAACTTTTCAACCCCACTAGAAATATATATATCTGGACGCTTAGTTTATAAGTGTTTAATTTAAAAACTTTATACTATCATGAATTAATATCTGAGGGACAGTATGCATTTTATGTTTTATTGATACTGGTATAAGTTTGTATCATAGTCCTGATCTTAATGTTTTGTCAGACTTGTCAGATCTCATTAGATGGTCATTTATTTCATAATGTGGAGGTATAAGAACTAATACTAGGATTAGAAGTGCTGGCTCCCAATTCTCTGCCTTTGCTTGCTTTATTAGCATTATCTTCTAAGATTCTTCTGTGGGAATCTTTTTCAACAGTTTGTCTATTTGTGAGGACAGTTTAGTTAAACTAGATAGCTAAATATGTACACTTAATTGGAGAGATGTAAACTTTAATATGCTGAAAGTAAAGGAACGAGGGCTTCATTGTCAATCTCTTGTGAGGTTCTCCACTCTTTCCTCAGAGTACTTAAGTAATGTATGACATGTGATACGACCTGACATATCAACTCAGCAAGGCCTCTTCTATAAATACATAATAACCATTTGTAAAAGCTAGTTTTTATCTCTGGCCAAATATATATATTCTAATTCAGATATTTTCTTCCTACACCCCATTAGATTATCCTGTGTGTACCCTACTTGAGGGAGACAAGTGATTGAGAATATTGGATTCTGTGTAAAGTTGTGGGATATTGAGAAGAAGTTGGTCTCAGTTGTCTTGCTGTAGCAACCACCAGAGTCCTTATGGCATTTTTAAAATTGTAAATGTTATGGATTAGGGGTTAAGTAAGTGCTTTAAAAAATACATTTCAGTTTGACCGTTTAGTGTTAATGCTATAATTTATTTTGTTGATAGAAATCTGATTAAATGAATTATATTTTGCTGAAGTAACTTAGTGATAAATGTAAAGATATACAGGTTGACTGTCAAATGTGTGTTAAATTGTTATTGATCATAGTTGTAAACATTGTGCTATGTTATCACAGCTGTTTGAGATGGAGAACGTTTTTACTGTGTCATCAGATCCTCATCCCCCTCCTACAGCCCCTCCTTCACTTTCTTTACCTTTATCTTCATCTTCTACCTCATCTGGGACTAAAAAACAAAAGAGGACCCCCACGTATCAGAGATCTGTAAGTCAGGGAAGCAGTCATCCCAGCTTTTTTCTTTGTGTTAAGAGCATGACTCAGAAGGGCCACTCAGTTTGATTGAAATACCCTGCAAACTCACTTTCTAACTTCCCTAAGTATTTCCTTCACCTTGAATCTTGAAAGGTAAGTTTAGTAGTTTAGGCCTTGCTACTCAAAGTGTGTCCAAGAATCAGAAGTATTGGTATCACCTTGGGAGCTTGTTAGAAGTGGAGAATCTCAAACCCCTGCCGCTGAATCAGATTTTGTATTTTAACCAGATCACTGGGTAACTTCAGTTTGAGAAGCCCTAGTTTCGAGTCAGTATTGTAGAGGTAGACCTTCTTGGTTCAACTCCTCTGTCATTTGACTTTGGCAAGTCATTTAATCTCAATGTCTGTTTCGTAATTGGTAAAATTGGGACAATATTCCTCATGGGCTTTTGTAAAAATTAAATGAGTTAGTACACATCCGACACAAAAGAGTGTCTAGCATGAATGAATTAGAACTTAACCACCTACAGATGTGATGGCTTTGATTTGCATGATTTGGCTATCCCACCCAGTGTTTACTTAAAACTTGGGTTTATCTTTTTAGAATTTCAGTCATCTTTTTTTCCTGATGAAAAATTTTTTTACTTGCCCAACGTCAAACTTAAATGAAAATGTTTATAGGTCAAATTTTCAATGAAAGGGTCTAAAACTAGGTATAAAGATGTGGATATGTTGCTATAGTAAATCAATTATAGACCTAACCTTTCCTAGGGATTTTGTCCTATTTCATGCTTCACTTAAATAAAATGAAATATCCAATGTGATAGACAGTATCTGATGATTAAATAGGTCCCAGTGCATTGCATTTAAATAAATAGCCCTTCTGTTTACTAAAGAATGTTTTATTTTGCTTTATCTGACCATAGAAACAAATGACAGTATTTAGAGATTTCACTGTCTGAAAACAGGTGAAAAGATTTCTTTAATTGTACCTGTGAAGTGATTGAAGATTTTTAGGATTGAAGAGCTTTTGTTGTCTTGGAGTTCTTAGAAAACTCTTGCTTTCTAACTCATTATTTTGAGTCGTCTTCCATTAAAGGACCTGAGCATGCATGTATTTTCTAGTTTGAAATAAGTATTGCATGGAAAGTTTCTTTTATTGTTTAATCTCTACTAACTTAAATAATTGCCTTCAAGATGCACGGCTTACCAAATAGCATCAAGGTTTCTATTTACGTTTCAAAATAAGTATTAATAAATTTAATGAAATGTCCTGGTAGTTTCGGTTTCCATCTCTTGAATAGTAGTTACCTTTGTTCTGATACTGTTGTTTTAGTAATTTAAAGTTAATGTAAAGGCAGCTTTTCCTTATATAGTTACTTTATCTTAATATTTAAACTCCAGAAATTCTATTTGTTTGGTAAGTGAAAATTCTACCATGAATTGGGGCAGTTCCCCCAAAATAATTTGAATTACTTCCTCTGAAATGTTTTATTAGCTAAATTAACATTTCAGTAATAAAAACACATAATCTTCCCTTTATTTGTTGTTTTACCTTTATTTGCCTTTTTACGTTAAAAATTCAGTGATTTTTTTTTTTTAACATCTTTATTGGGGTATAATTGCTTTACAATGGTGTGTTAGTTTCTGCTTTGTAACAAAGTGAATCAGTTATACGAAAATTCAGTGATTTGTTAATCAGACTTATAGTAAGCTATGGAGGTAATATACAGATCTATATGTATTGAGTTCTTTCTCTTTTTAAAACAGATGAGCTTTGATCCAAATCTTCTCCACAACAATGGGCATAATGGGTACCCCAATGGTACTTCAGCAGCACTGCGTGAAACTGGGGTTATTGAAAAACTGCTAACCTCTTATGGATTTATTCAGTGTTCAGAACGTCAAGCTAGACTTTTCTTCCACTGTTCACAGTATAATGGCAACCTGCAGGACTTAAAAGTAGGAGGTAATCTGTTGGTTCTCCTTTTTATAAAACTAATCACAAATTTATCTTGCATATCAACTTACTCATGACAGTGTTATGCTTTTGGCCTTTTAATTGTACCAATTACTGAAGTTTGTTTATATAAATTAGCAGAATCCTGATTTTTGTTGTGGTGATAGTCTTTTTGAGGGATGAAAGAGTAATTGATTAAAGATATCTTTGAATATTTTTTAAATAGACACTTGGTATATTTAATTGTTATTCCCCCAATAATGACTGTTTGGCTATATATTAGATTTTATGCCAGTGAAAATATTAAACTTTATAATGTTAGTTTTAATTATTTTGCCAGGTACTAGTTTGAGTAGTACCTGAAAGAAATAACTCTTACCATGTCACCACTTGGACTATGTGGAAATTCATTTTGGCTGACAACATAGAAATTACTTTCACATGTGAAAATGTGTGGTTTATTAAAGGACTGAAGTTACAAGGTCTCAGTGTGTGTTTTTTTAAAATATCTTTGAGAAAAAAGAACAATAGTTACATGAATATTTGGCATACCAAATACTCTAAACTGTACAAGAGTGTTATTTTGGTTAATCCTCATTTTACAGATGAAGAAACTCAGGGTATAGAGGGATTTTGGGGGTGAGGGGGGAAGCTTGCCAAATCTCATCATTACATTGCATCAGCTGTAGTATGTGTAGGTGCCATGAAAACTAAGATATGGCTAGCTTAGTCTAAAGCAGTGGTTCTGAAACATTAGTGTGTATCAGAATTACCTACAAGGCTTGTTAAAATGCAGATTACTGTACGTGATGCCCAGAATTTGTTTTGGAGTGGGTCTGGAGTAGGGCCTGGGAATTTGCATTTCTGCTACACTCCAGGTGATGCTGCTGCTGATGCAGGGACCACACTTTAAGAATCACCAGTCTAAGGAAACTCAAATGCCTCATTAAGTTTAGCTTGAAAGTGAGATACCATTTGGCCAAAATTAGTCCACCAAACACAACACTCTCTTTGTTTTAGATGATGTTGAATTTGAAGTATCATCTGACCGGCGGACTGGGAAGCCCATTGCTGTTAAACTGGTGAAGATAAAACAGGAAATCCTCCCTGAAGAACGAATTAATGGACAAGTTAGTGACTTAGATGCTTTATGTTTTCTTAGGGCCCTGCATTTGCATATCTTTCACATTAGAAAAGGAAGATTCTCCCCATCTCCTCAGTTTGCACGCAAGAGAGCTATAGTATATAAAAGTTACTATTTTAAAATTATATCAGAAGCACTGGCATTTCTTGACCTGAAATAAAAATTTGGTCAAGACTCAATTTGGGTTTTTACATATAACCCTAAGTCTATACTTACAGTCAGCTTATGTACTGTAAGTTTGAAACTTGGCAGCATGACATCCTCTTGTGGATCATATCAAAATGTATCCCTTTGTATAGTATAGAGGATATTAAAATTCAGTTTATATTGCACAGTGCTGCTCCTGAAATGATTAGCAATGGAAATTTTTTTTTTTTTGACTGGTAGGTTGTGTGCGCTGTTCCTCACAACTTAGAGAGTAAATCTCCAGCTGCCCCGGGTCAGAGTCCAACAGGGAGTGTATGCTACGAACGTAATGGGGTAAACTTGTGTATTTTTCTTAAACCTTTGCCTGATCCACCATGTGATCTATAAGCGTACTTTAAAATTCAAAATAGAAAACGTAAGCTGCAGTTGATAAAAATCAGTTTAAAATTTGGTTTTGAAGAGGCTTTGAGTGCAGCATTATCAAAAAATCTAAAAAGAAAAAAATCCATAGGACTTCCAAGTGTCTTAGCTTGCCCAAGTGTGACCTTAGTTAGAACATTAAGGTAAAATGCTTCTTTTACTCGCTTTTTTTGGGGGTTGTGGGAGGGGATCTTTTTTCTGGTTCCTTTTAAGCACTAACTCAGCTTTTTTGTTTGGAATGCCTTATATAAAAATTGTTTTTTTTGAAATGTAACTACAGCCTCTGGGCAAATGCTTCCACGTGTGTAAGCTTTTTGAAGTTGGATTGCTGCTCAGCTGTGGACTCGCAGAAGTCATCAGCACCTTGGAGGGGAAGTGTGTTTATGTGAATAAACTATGTGCTTGTCAAAAGGCATTTAATTTTAAGAAATTTGGCTTTAAATGCCAGTTTAAGAAGTATTTAACAAAGTAAATCACAGTATACACTGAACATGCATCCTGCCAGTATAGTAATAATACCTTATTAATTCACAGGAAGTGTTTTATCTGACTTACACCCCTGAAGATGTTGAAGGGAATGTTCAGCTGGAAACTGGAGATAAAATAAACTTTGTAATTGATAACAATAAACAGTAAGTTCTTTTTTCCCACCTAAGTGGTTTGTTTTTTTGTTTTTGTTTTTGTTTTCCTTTTACAATAAGAAATTTGAAGCAAGTCAAAAACCTAACTTGTAAATCTGGATAATTTTCATGATCTTTTAAATTTTTATTCATCAGCTAAGCATTTGAGCGTCAATTCTATGACAGGCACTGTGCAGGGTGTCAGAGATAGGAGGATAATTAAAACATGGTCAGAACTTTCAAGGAACTATTCTAGAGATCAGTGAAGGTTTTGCCATAGCAGCAGTGCTTGAGGTGCGCTTTAAGACGAGGAAGTCACTAGGGAGATGAGAAAAACATTCTGGATAGAGGAAGTACCATGGGGGAAGAGGCCAAAAGTTGGAGTTGATTTAATTGACTGGATCATGGAAAGATGAAGTTTGAACTTTATTCATTCGTCACAGGTGTCTTTGAAGGATTTTAAATGGGGAAGTGTGATTGGTTTCTATTGTTGGAAGTGGTGGAAACGGTAGGCTTTTGGAGAGTAGGGATGCTATAGACTAGAGGCAGAGTTATGAAAATTAATATGAAAGATGAGGGTGTAGTATAGACAGGCCAGGGGTGTTTGGGTATAAAAGTCAAGTCACATTGAGAAGATAAAATCACCAAATTTTATAACTTTTTAGATAGGGATGTGTATTAGAACTAAGGGAAAGGGAGTCCCAAATGCCATTTTTTTTTGGCTTGGGCTACTGGGCAGATGATGATCATTAACTGGACTAAGGAGGTACAGCAGAAAGTATTAAGGATGGGAGAAGAATTGTGCTTATTTTGGCATTTTGAATTTGAGGTGTCTTTGGGGGACGATATTAAATATGTAGTTGCGTATATAGATCTGAACAAGCTAGTTATGGACAGGAGATAGAGCTGTTGAATTCATTGGCATAAGCAGTTAAGGAAAGTGTAGTTAAGAAAGCCCAGGGATGATTATTTTTATTTTGGAGTGGGAGAAACAGATACAAGTACAGAAGGAAGTTAAAAACAGGAGAAAGTGCTGGGAATGGACTTTGAATGGCAGTACAGAAAGAAAAGTCCCAAGAGTGTGCAGAATTATTAGCCTTGAACCTTACCTCTTGTAAGACTAGAAGGAGTTGGATTGAGTTGTAGATTGATATTAGTAGTGCTAGTCTGAGGCCTCAATTTAATGTCAAGTTAGGAAACTTGGGAATAGGGCTTGAGTTAGAGGTGGATGGGGAACCAGTGAAAGGGCTTTATTTAATCTTAATAAGTTCTTGAATGTGCTAAGAACTTGTACTAAATATTTTATGTACAGTTGTTAATCCTCAGAACAGCCTCATCTGGTAAGTTTCTTCATCTGTAAAATGAGGTATGTTCTCATAAAGTAACTTGCCTAAAGTCATACAGCTTTTAAATTGACGTTTGAATCCCAATCTGGCTCTAAATAAAGCCTTTTCATTGTAGTAAGTTGCAAGAGCAAATAGGATTTTTCCAGTGTCTTTGTTAGTCTGTTAAATTTTTGAAATAAAAAAAGCACAATTGGGTGACAATTTGTCCATGAAGAATTAAGGGAAGTAATTAGTTGGTCTGCAGATCTTATAAACACCACCAACAAATACTGTTGCATCTTACACTGTGTGTGCCATCTTTAAAACGAAATCTGATTTACATTGTTGCTGCAGCAACATGTGATGTCTGTTTTCAATGGAGGTGAACATCACTCTTTTTTTAAAAATTAAATTTATTTATTTATTTATGGCTGTGTTGGGTCTTCGTTGCAGTGGCGGGCTTCTCATTGTGGTGGCTTCTCGCTGCAGAGCACAGGCTCTAGGCTCGCGGGCTTCAGTAGTTGCAGCACATGGCTTAGTTGCTCCATGGCATGTGGGATCTTCCCGGACCAGGGCTCGAACCCCTGTCCCCTGCATTGGCAGGCGGATTCTTAACCACTGGGCCACCAGGGAAGTCCTGAACTTTTCTAAAGCATAGCAGATATCTCCTGTAATCACTGCATTTACTCATGTTTCTTTTATGACTGTTTAATCAGAAATAATTGATGGGATAGCTAGTAAATTCAGTATTCATTGCAAACAGGACTATCTCTTATTTATCTCTTTATCCCCTGTACCTTTGTTTGCAGTACGTAATACCTACTTAGTGTTTGTTCACGTAATGGCCTTTCTAAAACTTTAGCATCCCCCATCTGGTTGCAACCAATTTGTGGCCTTATTTCAGCAGTCTGAGAGAAACAATGCCATATATGTGTGCCCAATTTAAAAGGCTAGGGAGTTTGCGCAGAAGTCCTTTGCACGTGAAGCCATGTGAAAAGGATTATGTATTATAAAACCTTATATTAATGATGATACAGAATTCCTGAGGCCTCAGAAAACTAGTTTGTTTCTCTAAACTCATCATGTCTAACCAAGCCAATGCATTTTTCACCCCTCTTTGGTCCCCACCGTCCCCACCCGATTCTTTTGTTCTAGTACTGGTGCTGTAAGTGCTCGTAATATTATGCTGTTGAAAAAGAAACAAGCTCGCTGTCAGGGAGTAGTTTGTGCCATGAAGGTAAGTGTCGATCAGATTTGAGAAACTTTAGTTTTTTCTTTGACCGCTTTAAGTCTTTCAAACCCAAGCCTTTTGTTTTTCCTCTTTATATTTCCTTTAAAAATATTTAATTGTTAATGTCAGAAGTAATCTCTTAAAATTCCTTGGTTACTAATTATGTTCTTTAAAATGGGCCATTTAATTAATATTAGACTTTATCAAGTAATATTGTTTCCACTGGAGTATAATTTTGTGAAAAGGCTTATTGATTGTAAATTGTAATCATAAATATGTGCACTGAATAGTACATAATATTCCTGCTGTTTCTTCATATTTGTTTGGCTTTAGGATGCGTTTGGTTTTATTGAAAGAGGTGATATTGTAAAGGAGATATTCTTTCACTATAGTGAATTTAAGGGTGACTTAGAAACCTTGCAGCCTGGAGATGACGTGGAATTCACAATCAAGGACAGAAATGTAA
This sequence comes from Aethalodelphis obliquidens, assembly GCF_003676395.1. NCBI lineage: Eukaryota > Metazoa > Chordata > Mammalia > Artiodactyla > Delphinidae > Aethalodelphis > Aethalodelphis obliquidens. The sequence continues at coordinate 3,089,534 of NW_020838014.1, read as the reverse complement.
GATAAGATAGTTGAATAACTTGATCTTTGGCCTTCTTTTAAGATAAGTAGTGAGTTAAAATTTTAGGAAACACTTAAAGTGACATGGTTCCCCTCGCCCTCTCCACTCCCTTCTGATTTAGGGTAAAGAAGTTGCAACAGATGTCAGACTATTGCCTCAAGGAACAGTCATTTTTGAAGATATCAGCATTGAACATTTTGAAGGAACTGTAACCAAAGTTATCCCAAAAGTATCCAGTAAAACCCAGGTAAATAGTATTTTTTCAGAAGAGTCATCTTACACCTCATCAGTAATAGAATAATACGGTATGGTATACAGAAGTTTTATTACTTTCAATTAATGTAATTTTGTGACAGTGGAGCAGTTAAGTATTTTATGTGTGTAATTAAACTATATGAGAAACCATTGGTACATCCATGAATATGTTTTTCTTTCTTTTTTTTTAAACTGGGTGATATGGAGAAGGGGGCAAAAAAAATACTGGTTAGATTGGGGAAAAAATTCATGTGTGCATGCGTGCATCCCAGTTTGGTTTTTTTTCCTGTTGTTGGTGGGTGGGGGTGGGGTGGGGTGAAGAGATGAGACCAGTGGTGTCATTGCTGAGGAAATGTAGAACATAAAAGACTGAAATTCTTTTCCTTAAATAAAATCTCTCAGTATCAGAGTGCAGGATCTTAACTGCAGTATCATGATTTTATGGTTGTGTCATGTGACCATAGAACACCTTTCAAATTGGACTTATGTTATCAACACCTTTTTTTTCTTTAGGGAGCTATCTGTTATAAAATGGGTTTGCTGTGTGTTCTTCTTGTTTGACTTAGAACTAGGAAGGGTGAGAAATCTCCAGCTAAAATAGTTTTTCCTTTTCATCAGAATGACCCATTGCCAGGACGCATCAAAGTTGATTTTGTGATTCCTAAAGAACTTCCCTTTGGAGACAAAGATACGAAATCCAAGGTGACCCTGCTGGAAGGCGACCATGTTAGGTTTAATATTTCAACAGACCGTCGTGACAAATTAGAACGAGCAACCAACATAGAAGTTCTGTCAAATACATTTCAGTTCACTAATGAAGCTAGAGAAATGGTAAGTGTTGGGTATTATTAGATACTTAGCCAGTCTTGGAGGCGGCAGGGCAATGTTACAGTCAAGTTTGTAATATGGTATTGAAAATTTCTTTGAGTTTTGACAATATTGGGCAATTACCTTATTAAGGTGATTGAGAACACAGACACTTGAGTCAATCTGGGTTTGACACTTAGCTCTGCCAGTTACCTTGAAATAGATGAGGGAAAATTGTAGAATTAAAATCTGGAGAGGATGGGCTTCCCTGGTGGTGCGGTGGTTGAGAGTCCGCCTGCCAATGCAGCGGACAGGGGTTCGTGCCCCGGTCTGGGAGAATCCCACATGCCGCAGAGCAGCTAGGCCTGTGAGCCATGGCCGCTGAGCCTGCACGTCCGGAGCCTGTGCTCCGCAATGGGAGAGGCCACAACAGTGAGAGGCCCGCATACCGCAAAAAAAAAAAAAAAAAAAAATCTGGAGAGGATGATTTCTAAGGTCTTTTGAGAGTCAGTGATTCTCTGGCCCTTAAATATGAAGACTGAGAAGATTTAAGTTCATCGTTATAGAAAGTAGATCTTTCCAGACTGTTCATAAAATGTTTAATAAACAGTAGGTTAAACAAAGTAGGTTTTGTTTCTTTCGTTTTTACAGCAGGACTTTGCAAATTCTTCTTAGTGAATATATGTCTGGAAATGATATACGCCAGAATTGTTGCTGAAACATATTTTACAAGTTCCGTTTTCGTGAATTAATTTTATCAGATGTAATTTACATTCGCTTCTGTTTGGAGTCATAACATCTACAGTATATCTCAGTGTTGTCAGTAGAACTGGATACATTCAATGAAAATTTAAGTTTCTTGAAACTTTTTAACTGTTAGGAGAACTGATCTTGTTTGACACTTGCAATGTGCTTTAAACTTTAATGCATGTTTAGTTTCTTAGATCTATTTTGCTTTACACTATGGAGTACATTGTTGAATAGCTTGCTTACCATCAGGATATAGCAAGGATTAAATGTCAGAGTATTGTTTAGGCTATATTCAAAACTGATTATAGAATAATCATTTCGGGCTTCCCTGGTGGCGCAATGGTTGAGAGTTTGCCTGCCGATGCAGGGGACACGGGTTCGTGCCCCAGTCCGGGAAGATCCCACATGCCGCGGAGCGGCTGGGCCCGTGAGCCATGGCCGCTGAGCCTGCACGTCCAGAGCCTGTGCTCCGCAACGGGAGAGGCTACAACAGTGAGAGGCCCGCGTACCGCAAAAAAAATAATAATCATCTCTGTAATATGTAAATAAGTAAGTCATTGGTGGGTTGATAATTGTATTTTAGTAAGTATTTGAGTACTTGCCATGTGCCAGTTACTCTGGATATAATGCCCTTACAGAGCTGATAATTTAGTATGAAGGAAAAAAACATGAGGATAGAACTTCATTTATTTTATTTTTCAAACCTAAATCTTAAGTCCTCCTGTGCCTAAACTCAGAAATTTTTGCAGTAGAGATTAGAGAGTTGCCTTTAGTTGACTTCTGGGGTATTTGGAGTATTGTTCTGTAGATTTTTAATTTCTGGAAGTTACAGTGTCATAAAGCTTGGGCATTATTTGGAATCCTGGTTTTTGCCACTTACTAGCTGTGTGCTTTGGGAAAATTGCTTAACCTCGTTCAACCTCAGTTTCCTCTTCTTGTAAAACAATATTTTTCACAGAATTGAAAATTAAATGGAATATGTTGTATGCATTTACTTTAAAAATGATAATTTTTCTAGTGCGTGTTGGCCAAGAAGTAGCATCTGGGGAGTCTCAGGCAATTGCTTAGAGATTAATTTACTTTATTGAAATCAATGAGTTTGTATTTAAATGGAAGAATTAAAATGTGGGTACAAAATTTGGCTGTTTAATACAGAGAATTCCTAATGAATTTAACTTGATGATACTTCCAATCTTGAATGTTGTTGTCTTGACAATCTGCACAGCCAGTAAAAGTATTGTTTTGGTTTCAGGGTGTAATTGCTGCCATGAGAGATGGTTTTGGTTTCATCAAATGTGTGGATCGTGATGCTCGTATGTTCTTCCACTTCAGTGAAATTCTGGATGGGAACCAGCTCCATATTGCAGATGAAGTAGAGTTTACTGTGGTTCCTGTGAGTAGTTTTTGAGAAAAGTATGGGAGGTTTTCTTGATCCTTCCTTTTTTGGTTTTAAAGTTACTTTTGTTTATCATTTGTAGGATATGCTCTCTGCCCAAAGAAATCATGCTATTAGGATTAAAAAACTTCCCAAGGGCACGGTTTCGTTCCACTCCCATTCAGATCATCGTTTTCTGGGCACCGTAGAAAAAGAAGCCACTTTTTCCAATCCTAAAACCACTAGCCCAAATAAAGGCAAAGAAAAGGTAAGTTTTAATCAAAATGATTTTTGCAGTTCTTTATTCCTCATCTGCTTAAAGGCAACCACTGTCCACACAATAATGGAGTATTGTCTCTTTCAGAATTCCCTGTAATATTAACAGTGAACTAACCTAAAGCGGGGTTTTTAATCTCATCAATATTAACATTTTAGGGGGCTACCCTGGTGGCACAGTGGTTGAGAGTCTGCCTGCGGATGCAGGGGACACAAGTTCGTGCCCTGGTCCGGGAGGATCCCACATGCCACGGAGCGGCTGGGCCCGTGAGCCATGGCCGCTAAGCCTGTGCGTCCAGAGCCTGTGCTCTGCAACGGGAGAGGCCACAGCAGTGGGAGGCCCGCGTACCGCAAAAAAAAAAAAAAAAAAATTAACATTTTGAGCTGGATAATTCTTTGAGTGGGAGGGGGTGGGGAGCTGTTCTTTGCATTTGGGGATGTTTAGCAGCATCCCTGGCCCACTAGAGGTCAGTATCTCTCCTTCTTCCCATGTACAACAGCCAGACATGTCTCCAGAATCTGCCAAATGTCCCCTGATCACCCCCAGTTTAGCATCACTCATCTAAAATGATAGTACTTGTCATCCAAGCAATTTAAAACTTCGAAATTTTGGTAGACTCAGTTCACACATTTGAACTCCATTTATTGAAAAATCCACTAAATCCGTAAATATGAAGCTATCCCTAAGATGACCTCTGCTCTTAAGTAAATAACAAGAATTGTATAGAAACAGGTGATTCAAACAATATTAAATATTGCTATAAAAGGTCAATGAGAAAGCTTTGGCAAAAATTCTAAACTGGCAGGATCTGGGATGGTTTCACTAAGTCATTGACATTTAATAGGTGGAGATAAATGAGGAAAGGATATTCCTCACTGAATAGAGGTACAGATGAGAAAAATGCAGGGTTTCTTTATAAAACACTAATTAGTTTGACAGGAAGATAGGGCTTCTTTTTGGGGTGGGGGTGATTGTTGATTGGCCGTGAACACTATAGAATAGGCATATTGTCAGTAAGCGTTCCCTCCTCAACATTAAAATTAGGTTAAGACTTTAAGACCAAATTAGGCAGACTGAGTCAGCCCTGGGTTAAAAGGCAAGACCATCTATTATTCATACGAAAAATATATATTTTAGAGAACCCTAGGTAGGAAATTTCTACAGCTGTACCAGTGCTTTGGCTCAGGAGTCTGTAATAATTGCAGTTGTGCTTATATTGTTTTTTTGGTGGTGGTTCTTGATTCTTTTCATTGTTTTCTGACTATTTCTTTAGGAGGCTGAGGATGGTATTATTGCTTATGATGACTGTGGGGTGAAATTGACTATTGCTTTTCAAGCCAAGGATGTGGAAGGATCTAATTCTCCTCAGATAGGAGACAAGGCAAGATAATTCTGTTTATTTGAGAGAGGGGGGAGGGTTAAAGGTTATCATCTTCATCATAAATCCTGAAAAATGGTTTCTTTAAGTTTTATCAAGTTTTGCTAACATTCTTTTGTGCTTACAAGCTTAATATATGAACATCTTCCTATTTAAAAGCAGCTTATTCAATAAGAACAGGGTCTAGCAAGCTTTTTGTTAAAGCTTTTTGAGGAGTTAGTATTTAAGCATTAGATATGTCAAAAGCAATTACCTTATATAAAATTAATAAAATTGGTAAGAAAGTTAAAACAGTCACTGAAGCATTATCAAAATAAAACCACGCCAAAGGTTTTTATATTGCTGTTCATTTTTGTCATACTTAATATGTCTGGTTTTCTAGTTGACGTCCTTTAGAGAAATTAAGAATCTATAAGGAACACACACTGGAGAGCAAAACTTGATCCTTGTGAAAAGTGGAATGAGAAGTAGAAGTGATAGTTCTGGTGAATATCTGTTCCATCAGAGTATTTATAAAAAGGATATTTAGAGTGGAAAGCAAGGTCTGGGGGAGTTGTCATTTCCACTTGGCGTGAAATGACATGATATTAATGAACATCGTTATTTTTCACAGGTTGAATTTAGTATTAGTGACAAACAGAGGCCTGGACAGCAGATTGCAACTTGTGTGCGACTCCTAGGTCGTAATTCCAACTCCAAGAGGCTCTTGGGTTATGTGGCAACTTTGAAGGATAATTTTGGATTTATTGAAACAGCCAATCATGATAAGGAAATCTTTTTCCATTACAGGTGAGGAATGCCTTTTAGGAACTTAGAGCTTAAATTCCATAATCCATTCTTTGGTTTTGGAGTCAAAAACATTAGTATTGGGTAGTTATGTATTTTTTAATCTCAAATTTCATATTGGTGAAATTTTGGCAATATATAAAGTTAACCGTCTACCTCTGTATAGAAAACATGTGGTCAAAAGACAGAGAAAGACCTGTACCTGCTTTGAACATTGGATAGGAGCCTTTCTGCTTCAGTAAAAGAATACAGTTTTGGGCTTCCCTGGTGGCGCAGTGGTTGAGAGTCCACCTGCCGATGCAGGGGACACGGGTTCGTGCCCCGGTCTGGGAAGATCCCACATGCCGCAGAGCGGCTGGGCCCGTGAGCCATGGCCGCTGAGCCTGCGCGTCCGGAGCCTGTGCTCTGCAACGCAAGAGGCCACAACAGTGAGAGGCCCGCGTACCGCAAAAAAAAAAAAAAAAAAAAATGCTTTAAAAGATATAGTTTTATGTGTTGCTACCAGAGAGTTGTATATTTCATTTGGTGTTATAGTATAGTGGTTAAGAGCATGGGCTCTTAGAACCGTACAGTTCCAGTTTGAATCCAGGCTCTGCTACTTAGTACCTGTGTAAGTTTTATCAAATGAAAATAACCTCCTGTCATCTTAGTTTCATTATCTTGAAGCTGAGGATAATGGTACCTCTTCATAGGATGTTTCTGAAGATTACATGAGTCAGTGCTTAAAACAGTATCCAGCTTAAGTAAGCACACCATGAATATTATAATAGAAGAAATAAAGGGTACTTGCTACTGTTGATGTTTGTGGTAAATACTTTTGCAAATGTCATTTCCTTTCCCTCCCCTGCAGTGAGTTCTCTGGTGATGTTGATAGCCTGGAACTGGGGGACATGGTCGAGTACAGCTTGTCCAAAGGAAAAGGCAACAAAGTCAGTGCAGAAAAAGTGAACAAAACACACTCAGGTAATGAATTGTGACTTCTGATTATTAGGCCTATGTTTTGGGTAGGGAGGGTGAGGGGTAGGGTAGGAGAGGGAGAGAAAAGCCTACTGTTCTAGATCAGTGTTTCTCCAGGTATGATCTCCAGATCCAGCAGCATCACCTGGCTACTTGTTAGAAATACAAGTTGTCTGACCCCACCCCAGACCTACCAAAACTTTGGAGATGGGCAGTCTGTTTTAACAAATCCTTCAGGTGGTTCTGATGAACACTGAAGTTTGAGAACCATTGTTCTAGATTTTCTAGGTCATTTGCTTTGAGTTTATTATCAGTTCAATATCTCTTTTTAAAAATAACCCCAAGATAATAAATCTCCATGGGATTGGGGGAGGAGGCATTCCTCTAGAAGACAATTTTGGAGAAGAATGAGTTTAAATGTGAAGAATAATGGCAACTTAAGGAAATCGTTGCTATTTAGGATCTTTGACTTTTAAAAGGCCTACAACTTACTTTTTTGGCTTTCGTGTAAACTCACCAAATAATACTTTTTCTTGGTGTTATTCTAGAGAAATGGGAGCTAAGAACATTCATTCAGTTTAATAAATGTTTTAGAAACTGGGGGTACAGCAGTGAAGAAATAAGACAGATTGGCAAAAAAGATGAGTGAAATATCGGATATAGTACGTTCAGAAAGATACTAAGATAAAATAAATTGGGGAAGTATATAAGTATTGGGGTTAGCAATACTTGTAGAGACCAAGGAAGGCCTCACTAAAAAGGTGATATTTGGTCATGTGGAAAAGGTGAGAGAGCAAGACATGTTTAAATATGTATACTTATTAAGTCTTTAAACATCTTTATTTTAATAGTAGTTTAGAAGTATTGCATTTCAGGACTGGTAGGCAACCAGCCAACCCTCTGTTAACGTTTGTTCTGTTAATGTTCGCTTTTTTTTTTGGTCCTATGCAATAGAGTTTAAATAAAATTGTTGAGGGAGAGGTATACATGCTTTTGTTTTGTAGTGAATGGCATTACTGAGGAAGCTGATCCCACCATCTACTCTGGTAAAGTCATTCGCCCCTTGAGGAGTGTCGATCCAACACAGACTGAGTACCAAGGAATGATTGAGATCATGGACGAAGGTAAGAACATCGCTATCAGATTGTTTTGAAATTTGCCTTACCTTCAGATGAGTGCGTCGAAGATTTTAAAATATGGTAGGGTGGCAGTTATTTTCAAATTCCTTAAAAACTGAATCAAGGAAAAGTGATTTTATTCCCACAATACTTGGTTTTTATTTTTTTATATCCCTTGGAAATGAGATCAGCCTGGGTTTATGTTGTGAACAAATGACTGCTGTGGAGCATATGGCTGATATGTGAGCTACTAACGGTGAGTTATACTGAAATAGACTGAGAACAAAATCTCACACTAAAAATATGCATTTAATGTTTGATAATCAGACATTCAAGTTGGCTGGGTTTAGTACAACTTTGCAGTTTTCCTCTGTTATTCACTGGTTATTTACATCAGTATTAACAAAATTTCCTAGTAACTGTTCAATTCTATAAACATTTTTGCCTCCTGTAAAAGTTTACTGTATCTGTTACTTAATAGCCAGGGTTCCATGGGGATCCTACTACTTTTCTCTAGGTCAAGGCCCCCTACATTTTCATTTCCTGCCTTTTTCTCCCCATCTTTGACAACTCCCTGAGTCCTGGTGTCATCCCTTACCCCAAACAATTAACGCCAGAAAGACCAACTTTGTGCATAAAATAAGTTTGCAGTAGAAGTGTTAGTAGGGAACACTGGATGATTAATACAGCAGAATTACCATAATGATGGGGTTGATGAGAGGATTTGAAATTCTAACCAAAGACGATAGCTTGGCTCACAAAGGGAATAAATCTTGTGTCATCTAGGAGTCATAGGAGAACATAAAGTGGGGAAGAGAAGGTCATTTGAGAGAAGGAAGTGAGCCTGATGAACATGTTCCTTTACTACATGAGGTTCTTAGAAATTCCTGTTTTTAATAGAATCAGTACCCTAATACACACATCTCCAAATATGAATTGACTTGGTGGCAAGTCAGTCTTAAACTAATGCCATGGTGACACCATATCCTTAAAAGGGCCACGAGGGTATGGGCAACTAACTTAAACTCGTGAGGTAATATCAAAGTGCCCCATTTCCTCCTCTGTATCATGCACCCTTTTATTTACTTTTGCATTCCCACCCCCCAATCCACTTAATTCTTCAACACTGGCTATTTGATAGTCTAAAAGCAAGGTTTTGTGGAAAAGGAAACTTCCCTGAAATCTCTAAGCCTAGAGTTTTCTGCGACTAGAAAGGTCACTTTTCCCCACTTGGTGGTGAGAACAGCTCTTTTATTTAGGAATACAGCTAACCCAGTATAAGACCATGGGTTTTAGAGCCAGACAGACCTAGATATGAATACCAGCTCTTCCACTTCTAGCTATACAACCTAAGTCAAATTAATTAAGTCTTTACTAGCTTAGTTTCTTCGGGTTTTTTTTTTTTTTTTTGGTTTTTTTTTTTTTTAATTTATCTTATTTTTGGCTGCTTCGGGTCTTCATTGTTGCACGCGGGCTTTCTCTAGAGGAGGCAAGCGGGGGCTACTCTTCATTCGGTGCACGAGCTTCTCATAGTGGTGGCTTCTCTTTGAGGAGCATGGGCTCTAGGCACGTGGGCTTCAGTAGTTGCGGCTCACGGGCTCTAGAGCGCAGGCTCAGTAGTTGTGGCACATGGGCTTAGTTGTTCCATGGCATGTGGAATCTTCCCGGACCAGGGCTTGAACTCGTGTCCCCTGCATTGGCAGGTGGATTCTTAACCACTGTGCCACCAGGGAAGCCGCAGTTTCTTCATTTTTAAAATGAGGATAATATCTTCAACCTCAGAATATTCTATAAAGATTAAATATGCATCAGTATAAGTGTTTAATAAATAGTGGTTACTGCTAGTACCACTAAGTCAGACTAGCTGTCTTTAGTATTTCTGCATGACTTGATCTATTGGAAATCTCAAAGTTTTTAGTTCCCGTAACTTTGAGAAGAAAATCTTCACTTACCCCCTATAATCATCAAGAGAACGGTTAAAAGCATTCCCAGTTTTGAAGCTTCGTCTTCCATCTAACGTTTTTCCCCTCTTTTCCACCTTCGTTGATTCAGTGAATTCACCATCCAGGGGAACTGATAGGCATCTGGATGGACTCTTTGGCCTGGTTTTTATCCATAGCCTGCACTGACCTCCAGCCAACTTTTTACTCTGGGGCAGAGCTCAGCAAATAAGATAGCTTGTTTTTATAAATAAAGTTTTGTTGAAACACAACCAAGACTGTTTACATACTGTCTTTGATTGCTTTCTCACTGCAACAGCAAAGTTGAGTCATCATGACAGAGACAGGATCCTACAAGACTAAAATATTTACTATCTAGCCCTTTAAGAAAAAGTGTGATGGGCCCTGATCTAGAAGAAAGGTAACTGTAGGTTTGAGGGAGCCACAATCAGAACAAAGAAAGGAAGTGGAATGCCAAGAAATGATTTATCTATTTTGCATTTTTGCCTATGCCTGGCTTGTTTAATGCCCAGTCGGGTATGGATCAGAAATGTTTTTGACTGGCTCATATTGTGAACTTGGGAAGAAGATAATCCAGTGGATCATGTTAGCAACCCATAGAGCTTTAAAAGCTGAAAGGTAATGAGATTGTGAGTGCTAGTGTTATTTTTTTTTTTCCCCATAAATGTGGTTTAAAACTGTTCATTAGCTAGTAAGGTGATAATGAGTTACAAGTTCTCATTTGTTTTTGTGGTAGTATTTAGCTTTCAGGATTTTATTGGAGCTTTAAAGTAGAATTTCTTAGGTATAAAAAAAATCTTCCTAGTGAATATATTTTTAGCAAATTAAAAATTCATTAGGACCATCAGCAGAGGGCTGTCGTGAAATATTAGCTTTTAGACTTTGTACCTGTTTCTCCTTACAGGGGATATGAAAGGTGAGGTCTATCCATTTGGCATAGTTGGGATGGCCAACAAAGGGGATTGCCTACAGAAAGGGGAGAGCGTCAAGTTCCAGTTGTGTGTCTTGGGCCAAAATGCACAGACTATGGCCTACAACATCACACCCCTGCGTAGGGCCACAGTGGAGTGTGTGAAAGATCAGGTAAGTGGTTATATCTCTTGATCTGAATTTGATCCTTTTATGAGTTGGTAACCAAATAGTAACCAAAACCTTGAAACTTTTTCAGCCCAGGGGGAACCATCAACATTCATTTGGTTTTTATTTCCACTTTACCCCCCTTTTCAGTGATTTGAAGTAGCTTATTAAAAACACAGAGAAAACCACATGGAAAGAAAAAAACGGCAATAGTAGCAAAAGGAAAGTAAGAATAGTATTAATAGCTAACACAATGGGGAAAATAAGTTTGGAGTGAGATTTCCAGGATAGAAAGACTATAATGTTTTTCATACTTGAGCTTAGAGCTTCTTTTACAGACCACACAAAGAAAGAAACCATGTGTAGAAGTGTTCATAAAATAAGCTTCGGGCAAACAAAACTATTCCTGGTACTTAAATCTCAAGGAAATCTCTCTGAGTCCTCAGAGAGGACATTTTTTGGTATCAGTACAGTGACTAACATTTTGTATGGCTGTTTCTAATAATACCATAACCCAGCTTAATAATTTTGGAAGGTATCAAAACAATGCATATGTTCAAGTAACAGCTTCCTAATGATTTTGCTTAATTCAAAAGCGTAGTTCATACAATATATGTAGGCACAAGGTAACCTTTCTTTGTTTCTCAGGCTATGATAGAGTGGATGGCAGTGGTTTCAAAGATACATTTCTTCCCTGACAAGTTTTGCAGACCCATATGCTGTTGTTATAGCCCAGGCAGCGAGCATCAGCACTGACGCCACATTTTATAAACCCCACTAGCTAGGGGCAAATTGTGCTTCATTCAAAGTGAGTTTCTTTTCCCTGCTGTGTGGTATGTCTTTTTTATGCTGTCTTTTTAAAATTTCAGTTTGGCTTCATTAACTATGAAGTAGGAGATAGCAAGAAGCTCTTTTTCCATGTGAAAGAAGTTCAGGATGGCATTGAGCTACAGGCAGGAGATGAGGTGGAATTCTCAGTGATTTTTAATCAGCGCACTGGCAAGTGCAGTGCTTGTAATGTTTGGCGAGTCTGGTGAGTTCTTTGTTGTTGTTGATTAATAACCTCCCTGGACTGTCTCTTTCGTAATCTCTGCTTTATCATATTTTTTCACTTTTCCATCACTGCTTCTTTTTTAATCCTCTTCTGCCACTTTCTGGTTATTTCTTCATTGTCTAAATTTTGTAGTTTAGCATTTCTGGCACTATGTTTTTGTTTTGTTTTAATAACAAAATAGCATGAGAGGAGCTGGAAGTCTCTGGAAATATTTCTTCATATTTTCCTTTTCTAATGTTTTTCCATACCTGCTACATTGTTTTATGGGTCTGTGGAACTGGTTTTCTGGTTGCAGACCGGTCTCGGGATGACCCTCACCCAAATGATTCTTCCAGCTCCTAAGCAGTAATAAACATTGAGTTCAGAATAAAAACATAAACTTGTCTGCCCTGTCTTGCTAGTTAGTTAGTTGGCTAGGTGAGGCAAGAGTCTTCCCTCATTAAAACTGAGTCATTTGGGTAGTTAGGTAGAAGACACACTACTCTGCATGTACTTTTCTTCCCATCAAGTGTTGCTGCTTCTCACCTATTGACTTTGTTACAGCGAGGGCCCCAAGGCTGTTGCAGCTCCACGACCTGATAGGTTGGTCAATCGCTTGAAGAACATCACCCTGGATGATGCCAGTGCTCCTCGCCTAATGGTTCTTCGTCAGCCAAGGGGACCAGATAACTCAATGGTATGAGGGCATACAAGGTTTTGGGCGGATGGGGGCAACTGATAGACCAGCATACTACTTGAGAACCTATTTTAGCAGAACTCAAAGAGCTTACTTTTTACCAAGGTGCTTCAGTATTGCTGTCATAACTAGTTAGCATCCCTGCACATTGGTTCAGCCCCTAACGTAATGGTTGCTTACAGTAAGAGGAACATTTCTTGGTGTTCCTGATACTTTGAACATAGTTTAGGAAGGCTTACTATAGATTTCCTCCTCTGCAAAAGAATTGGTGGTGATTGAGAGTAATGCTTTGGTAGTCCCTTTTGGAATTGTGAATGTACAATGATTGTCATACACCCAGGTCATTAACTGCAATTTTATTTCCTCACAGGGATTTGGTGCCGAAAGAAAGATCCGTCAAGCTGGTGTCATTGACTAACCACATCCACAAAGCACATCATTAATCCACTATGATCAAGTTGGGGGGATTCTGGTGAAGGGTTCTGAATATCTCCCTCTTCATCCCTCCCAAAATCTGGAATACTTATTCTATTGAGCTGTTACACCAGTTTTAACACCTTCCTCGTGTTATGTTTAAAAAAATAAATAAATTTAAGAAAACCATTTTAAAATTATGCACAGTTGCAGCCTGGAAAACTTAAGGTGGCGCCTTATAGAATCAATTTTAGGAGCTTTATTTGGTGCATTTAACGCAACTGGTAATTGCAAAATCCACTTCTGCCTGTGTAAGTGAAAAATATAGACTGTTACCTTGTTGGCCCTATGAAATTCTGCACTTGATACTTAGTATATATACTCTACCTTCATTACTTTTGGCAAGATGTTCTGCCTTAGCACTCAGTTGCATTCTTTTTCCTTTTCTTTTCTGTTCATTATGCTTTAATTCTGAGGACCATATGATGGTAGAATATATTAAAAATTACAAAAATTTGTATAGGCAAACCAGTTCTTTAAGTTGATGGCCAAATGTTAAAATGTTATTTTTCATACCATTTATAATCTTATCACAGTCCACTTAATGAAGTTTGGTTAGATTTCAGTGAAAATTATCTTCCAGGGTAGTTCCCCCCCGCCCCCCCCGCCCCGGATGGGGGTTGTAACTTTACCACAATTAGTATATATGGTGCAGAATTTCATGCAAATGAGGTGTGCCAGCAGTGTGATAATTTAAACGTATTTAAAGAAAAACAAAAGGATGAATGCACAAACTTGCTGCTGCTTAGATCACTGCAGCTTCTAGGACCCAGTTTCTTTTACTGATTTCAAAACAAAACAAAAACAAACAAAAAATAATAAAAAAGTTGTGCCTGAAATGAATCTTGTTTTTTTTATAAATAGCCGCCTGGTTCCTGTGTCCTGTAAAAAGTACAGGCACTTGACCCTTGGTGTAGCTTCTGTTCGGCTTTATATCATGGGAAAGGATTGGTCTGATTTCTTGGCCCTCAACTTGAATTGGCCACGTACAGGGTCCCTGGCCAGTGGACTGAAGGCTTTGTCTAAGATGACAAGGGTCAGCTCAGGGGATGTGGGGGAGGGTGTTTTATCTTCCCCGTTGTCGTTTGAGGTTTTGATCTTCTCTGGGTAAAGAGGCCATTTATCTTTGTAAACACGTTAACACTTTTGCTTTCTCCAGTTTTCTGTTAATGGCGAAAGAATGGAAGCGAATAAAGTTTTACTGATTTTTGAGACACTAGCACCTAGCGCTTTCATTATTAAAACGTCCTGTATGGGAGGGGCGGGTCTGGGTGCGGCCTGCCGCGTGACTCCTGGGTCGGAGGCCCACGTGGCCGGGGCGGGGACTCCGGCGCCTGGGGCGCCGACTGATTGCGTAGCGGGCGGGGCCGGAAGTGCCGCTCCCTGGTGGGGGCTGTTCATGGCGGTTCCGGGGTCTCCAACAATTTTCCCGGTTGTGGTCCAAATCTGTCCGAAGCGGAGGCAGTGGAGCTTGAGGTAAGGCTCTGGCGTGTGTAGCGTTCGACTCTGGAGCATGCTGACGACTCCTTGTTGCCAGGAATCGAGCGGAATCTACGAGCTGGAGACAAAGGCCCTGGGCGGGGGGTCCTTCGTTTTGAGCCCTACGGGGGAGCTCTTTGGAGACAGGCGGGATAGAGAGAAGGGGAGACGGTCTGGAGGCCGCCCCCCAGAGCTCAGAAGATTTAAAGGAGTAGGAAGGGGGGTTTTCTTTACCTTAGGCTGAGGGCGGGGCCCAAGGGCTACTGAAAAATAGACGAGGGTGGGGGTAGCTAGAAGACTAGTCCAGAATTCTGAGATCCACAGTAACCTGCAAGTGTTTTTGCACTCCTGAATCACTTTGAGAACCAAGTGGCGATGAACGTGTACGGAACCAATACATTTCAGACTCTGGTTTTAGTTACTGTTGATTACAGAAAGCTTTGAAGTACTGTAGATGTGGTTCGACAGTTAACCCTAATTGCTGCTTTCCCACAGGTTCTTGCTGGTGTGAAATGACTGAGTACAAACTGGTGGTGGTTGGAGCAGGTGGTGTTGGGAAAAGCGCACTGACAATCCAGCTGATCCAGAACCACTTTGTAGATGAATATGATCCCACCATAGAGGTGAGGCCCAGAGGCAGTCCGCTGACCATACCTCTCTCTTTCGGTTTACTCTTAACCCATTCCCTTTCCCATACCTTTCACCTATTCCTTAGCTAAAGGAATAATCAGGAGAGAAAATAAAAGTTATTTGGGGCACTGTGTTCAGTAATACAGTAAGTAAAGCTTTACCTGTTTTTGGAGAAGAGTTCACTTTTATTAGCTACTGATGATTTTCTAAAAAGTTTACCGTTTTTAACAGTTTTGAAAACGGTTACAAACTCAGTGTTGGACTCATTTAGTTTCTCCACATATGACAGCTCCGTTAAAAAGAAACACAGGTCATAGAATACCTGAATGATAGCAGGATGGAGATGAAGGATTCAGAGATCTGAGTGTTTCTTAGCCACTTGAAGCAGCTGAGACTGTGGGTTGGGGAAGAAAGAGCATGAGATTTTGAGTCACTGTGCCTAGGAATACAGTCCCTGTTTGCAGTTAGTTATATGATAGTGAGCAAATCACTTTTCTCATCTATTAAATTACCATAAACCTGTCTTGCCTGACACCCAGGGGATGTTGTGAAAAATCAAATATGTTAAATTTTTGTGGATGCTAACACACTGTGTAATTATCACTTATTTAAAGTTTCTGTTGTTTTTGTGGGAGTTCATGTTATAGATTGGCTTCAGTAAATGTCATCTAAAGTCCTTTAAGTAAAGAGTTTGTAATCTTATTCCGTTTAGAAACGTCTAACTCTAGAGATTATTTTAATCCACATGCTGGTCTTCGTACCACCCAGCCATTGAGTGTTTAATGCAAGCTAACTCTAATATAGCCATTATTAAAAATTAGTCATTAGTCCTTGGCAAAGTTTTATTTTAGGCTTACCAGCTTTAGTATTAATGGTTAGAACATTTTGTTATTTTTCAGAGTTTTATTTGTTTGTGAGGTAATATACATAAGGTATATAAATCTTACATCTATAGCTCAGTGGCTTTAAATTTGTGTACACTTATGTAACCGCCGCATAGATAAAAATATAGACTATTTCCAATGCCCAAGAGAGTTCTTTCATGCCCCTTTCTAGTCAGTAAACCCCCCTATCCTGCCAGGAAATGACCACTTCTCTGACTTCTATTATCATAAATTAGTTTGACTAAAACCTATCTTTATCATTTTAATTTTGCTTATTTCCTCAGAACACTCATACATTTGACCCTATTTCATGCTTTAAGGAAATTTGGACAATGTGAATTCTATGTTAATTTGAAAGTATATTACAGTCCCGCAATGGCGTGAGTTACAGAGGCGCTGTTCAATGCAAATGGGCTGGCAAACTATGTTACATACTGTTTCTGGAGCCAGATCTTTACTAAGTGTGATGAGGTTATTTTCTTTGAACTGAATTCCCAGAACATAAATATTAAAATACAAGTAAAATTTTTGCCTTAGAGTCAAATTGAAATTTTTTTTTTAATATGATCTATGCATGTCTGTCTTCCCAAGGAATTAATTAACTATACCACGTTTGGAACCTTTAGGAATTTGATTCAGGAATATTCCCCAGAGGTACAGTCTGTCATGATGAGAAAAATATTTTGATATTATAACCTTGTCTGAAATAAAAGGTATTTGTGTATTTAATCATAAACACAAAAGATAGTGCATCCTGGACCAAGTTATAATTGGTGGAGGTATGTTTAGAATTGTAAATGGACAATAAACAACTCAAAGAAGAAGTACAGTTCATACTTCAGTGAACGTAATCTCTAGTCTAAGTGCGGTCGAACTGTCTTTTCAATTACCATGTTTTCTTCATCTTTTCCGGGAACAGAGTGACCACATTTTCCTTTCTATAGGCATATAGCATTTGGGGCTTTTTTCCTAGGGTGACATTAAGTACTTTCTGTTTGTGATTATATATCAGCAGTTTGAGGGACAAACCAAAGAGACAGAATTGGACTTGGTTAGGAGCTTATTTAACCTTAGCAATAGCATTGCATTCCCTGTGATTTTTAATAAAAATGGAATATCCCTCTCTCCCTGCCCCCCTCCCCACCCCAGGATTCTTACCGAAAACAGGTGGTTATAGATGGTGAAACCTGTCTGTTGGACATACTGGATACAGCTGGACAAGAGGAGTACAGTGCCATGAGAGACCAATACATGAGGACAGGCGAAGGCTTCCTTTGTGTATTTGCCATCAATAATAGCAAATCATTTGCAGATATTAACCTCTACAGGTACTAGGAGCATTGTTTTTTCTGAAAGGATGATCTTTAAGTGTGTTCTGAAGTTTTGGGGTGAGAATGAGGATACCACACTAGGGAAGATGCAATTTTTTCATTATGAAAAGAATTGCTTTTAGGTTGTGACATTGAGAATCTGGGGTTATTACTGAAAGTTAATACTGAAGTTTATTTTATATAAGCTACTATGTCTAGAATGCCTGATAATACATAAATGAAGCTTGCTTGCTAATGGGAGTGATTCAGAGCTAGAGGTGTTATGAGAGATCACAGAGAGGAAAACACCTCTGAGAAACATTCTTCAGTAAGTAATAGAGAAGATAGTGGGAAGAAACAAATGGGGGGAGGGGGGTTAGATAAAGATGAAAGCAAGGCAAAGGGGGGTTAGATAAAGATGGTCTTTCTCCACAGAACCTTAAAGTTTCAAAGCTCAGTTGGACCATAAAAGTTCTAATACAACATTCTTATTTTACAGAAACAAAGTTCAGAAGGTGGTTTGTTAGGTTTTCATAGTCATGATTATTATTCATAGCAGAGCCAGGACCAAAAACCCAGGGCTCCTTTTTCTTAGCTCTGTGTTCTTTAGGCAGAATAATATAATGGTTAAGAATACAGACTCTGCCTGGGTTGAAACTTGGCTCCATCATCTCTTAGCCATGGAACTTTGGGGCAAACTACTAAATCGCTGGGCCTCAGTTTCCTTATCTATAATGTGGAGATGGTAGTACCTACCAAGAGTTGCTCTGAAAATTAAACGAGTTAATAAATATGTGAATCACTCAGAGCCGTGTTTAGCACAGAGTAAATGCTACACAAGCGTTCTGCCTGTAGCCTGAGTCTTGGCGTATGCTCCATCCATGTGACGATGTCGACTCTCAGAAACAAACTAGTCTAAAACTGGTTTTCTTCCCCTAAACCTGCTCTACTTTCCATTTTCTCTCTGCAGTTAATAGCAGCACTTAATAAAAAGCTTAGCACTTGGCAAGCACCAAAAAACTATTTGCTGAATTTCTAGAAATCGTTTTTCTCCTTAGGTTGTCTTATATTATCCCTTCACATAGGTTACTGCCATCACACCAAAGCTCAGTTCTGCAGATAGCCAGTGAAATGCATTTCAAGTACATGACTTTGTATGTAATCCCAGGGTAGAGTCTAGAGCAGTGCTGTGCAGTATGGTAGCCACAAACCATATGTGGTTTAAATTTAAATTCGTTAAAATTGGGCTTCCCCGGTGGTGCAGTGGTTGAGAGTCTGCCTCCCAGTGCAGGGGACATGGGTTCAAGCCCTGATCCGGGAAGATCCCACAGGCCGTGGAGCAGCTAAACCTGTGTGCCACAACTACTGAGCCTGTGTGCCACAACTACTGAAGCCCGTGCACCCAGAGCCTGTGCTCCACAACAAGAGAAGCCACTGCAATGAGAAGCCTGCACAGCACAACAAAGAGTAGCCCCTGCTCGCCACAGCAACAAAGAGAAAAGCCTGCGCACAGCAACAAAGACCCAACACAGCCAAAAATAAATAAATTTATTTTAAAATAAATAAATTCATTTTAAAATAAATAAATAAATTCATTAAAATTAAACAACTTAAAAATCAGTTCGTCGGCCCCATTAGCAACTGACTTTTCAAGTGTTCAGTAGCTTCATATGACTAGCATATATAGTTGGACAGTGCAGCTAGAGAACATTTCCATCATCATAATAATTCCTATTGGACAGGGTTGATCAAGAGAATCTGGAACAGTAGTTTCCAAACTGCTGTGTGGTATGTCTTACTTGTCATTGAAGAGAGAACTGTCAGTTGGGAGTTCAAATCCTTTAGTCCCCTGTTAATAAGAGCAGTTCTGGTGTTTCCTATTTTATATCTTGGACTTACAGCTATAATTTGTTTGAAGAAAATGTTTGGACACCACCCATCTAGAGAAGTGGATAGACTGTCTTTCATTAAATACTGTCACTCTCAAGGGAGCTTCAAAAAGTTATTTGGAGGCAGTAAGATTTACTTTTTATACTTCAGACCTTAACCTAGAGTGTGATTTCGAGTTGCTGTTTAACTCCAGAGCCAAGCTTTTTGGAGAATCAAGGAGCCTAACAGGGACATGTGTCAAGATAGAAGGTGAACTGGTACTTGGCTTCCCTGCGGCTGCTGCATCAAGTCTACACCAGTCTTCTTAGTATGCAAGGCCTTTTATAAGTAGAAAAAAAGTGAAACTCAGTATAGAAGCTAATAGGGCTAGGTGAAATTTGCTAGATTTTCTTTTTTGCCCTAGCTGTTTATTCCTTCCTAAACGTTTATTCTTCTGTTATGATAACATATTCCCTTCTTTAGGGAACAGATTAAGCGTGTAAAAGACTCAGATGATGTACCTATGGTGCTAGTAGGAAACAAGTGTGATTTGCCAACAAGGACAGTTGACACAAAACAAGCCCATGAACTGGCCAAGAGTTATGGGATTCCATTCATTGAAACCTCAGCCAAGACCAGACAGGTATAGTACAGCTTTTAGCATCTGGCAAGGGTTTATTTAAGGCAGAAAAGTTTGATTGACTGACTCTTCACTAGAGACGTGATCCACGTTCTTTGCTGTTTTGGATTTTTTTAATACTGTTCTATTTTTTTAATCTTCAGTTTAAACCCAAAATGAATTTATTAATATTCAAGTGTGGTTTCTTTTTTACTCATGCAAGTTAACGTGCACAAATATTTCTAAAATGAAGACCCTTGATTAAAGATACTTAAAACATTAGTCCTTCATCTATCAACACCAGCTACTATTTAAGGCATAGGCCCTCCTGAATGGAATCTTTAGATCTGGTAGTTCTGTATGTCCCATGTTATCCATTTTCCTTTACTTAAATGTTATCTTTGCAGAAAGTGCTATTGTATATCATCCTGCTAATGTGACTCAGTAGGAATGCTGAATCAGCCTATTTTATCAGCTAATAATTTAATAATTGCAATTTTAAATCCACATAAAGAAGTACAAATGAGAGAGAACTTACAACTTGGGTTGTGTCTGTTAATCTGTCTTTATCATTTTCTCTCTTTTATAGGGTGTTGAAGATGCCTTTTACACACTGGTAAGAGAAATACGTCAGTACCGAATGAAAAAACTCAACAGCAGTGATGATGGGACTCAAGGTTGTATGGGATTGCCATGTGTAGTGATGTAACAAGGTGAGCATGTGGTCTCTTGACATAATTATAAACATTATTTAGGCAATTTGGAGGAGTGTTGCTATTATCTTTTCTGTGTTGCTATTTAACAGTTTCTGCTCACTTACAGCTATAAAATAAAGAACTTTCCTTATGGCACCCTTTCTGAGAGTACCACAGCCTAAACTGTTTTTAAAACATTTAATTATTTTACAGACTATTAAATTTTCAATAATATTAGAAATTAGAAGACATTGTTTATGAAATGTATTACCAGGAACTTGAAGGATCACTACATGATGATGACATGGTGTGTATTCTTTTCTCATAGATACTTTTAAAGTTCTAGCATCAGAAAAGAGCCACCGTCAAGGTAGGACGGGTTTGGAAACGAATGTATTATCATTTATGTTGATTTTGTAACCTTGTCTTTCTAATACTCTCTATGTACCATTTATACAGATTCCATCTTTATTTCAGCTGCACTGACACCTTGGTCCTGACTTCCCTGGAGGAGAAGTATTGCTGTTGCTATCTTCAGTCTCACAAAGAAGCTCCTGCGATTTCCCCAACTCTCAGTAGATCAGTATAATATTCTCTATTTGAGAAGTTCTCAGAGTAACTACCTCCTCACTTGGTTGTCTGACCAGAGAAATGAACCTCTTGTTACTCCCAGTATTTCTCCACCCTGGGTTCTCCCCGAGCACACACAAACCAACCTCCACCACCCCAGGTTTTTCATCTGAAAAGCAATTAATGCTCTGAAACAGAGAACCAAACTGTAGAAACATGAAATTCTGTAGAAAACAATGTCTTGAGCTCTGAAGTAGCAACTGCTGGTGATTTTTTTTTCCTTTTTACTGTTGAACTTGGAATTATGTTGGTTTTTGGAGAAATGTCATAAATTACTGTTTTGCTGAGAATATAGTTAATGTTGCTGTTTGGTTTGTTTGTAATGTTATCAGCTATATTCTATAAACTGGCATCTGCTCTGTATTCAGAAATACAAAAGTGAATACTGACTTTTTTGAGTCTATCCTCGTCTTCTCGACTTTCTTGTAATTAAATCTGACTTTCACAATGAAGTGCCTTTTTCCTGGAAGTGGTTTGTAGACTTCCTTTACAATACTTCAGTGGAATAGATGTCTTAGAAACTGTTATACATGAAAATGATTGTGCGAGATATGTCTGTGACCCGTCTAGCTTTGAGGGAAAGATATACCAATATGATAGCAGATGCCATTTCTTACATGTATGAAGTTGATTTTCTGGAGACCTGTTTTGGGGCTCTCCCAAGAGAAAGGTGAGACTATAAATGATTAGGGATAATTTTGCTTACTTTTTACCTAATCTCCACTTTTTGTTTTGGTAGTTTACTACCTGCAAAATGTATATAATTTGTTTCTTCTAGCTTACTGATAATCTAATGTTCAATGAACTTCCATTCATATTTAAATTTGGGTCATATCAGAAAGTCTATATTTGCAGGTGTTCAAAATTATAAAATTAGATGCAGGTTTATTTAATAGCTGTGATCAATGATTCTCAAGCCTCAAATATGTTAATAGACAAATTTTCACTGCATATCATGGTAATTATTCATGTATATAATTGCCCTCGGTCCCCTTCTCACCCCATCCCCTGTCCTTCACCCCATAGCAGTGGCTTGATTATTTCAGTTGAGTAAAGCGTGGTGCTAATAGACCAGGGTCACAGTTTCAAAACTTCAGTGAGCCAGTTAGCATCACAGAGAGAAATTCTTCCACATTTCCTCATTGCACCATTAATTCCAGCTAGTAGTTTTGCCAGATGCACGTGGTTAGGCCTGCAAGGAGAGAAGAGGTCAGTTAGCACAAATTCTTAACCATGACTGGAAAAACTTGTTATCCTGAGAAGGGTCAGCTTAGAAGTCTTTATAAATAAAGGATCTAGACTCTGTTTTTAGCTACATGGAAACCAAATTAAGCCAATATTTTTTCTCATGTTTTTGAGAATGAGGATACCTCAGATCAAAATTTTTAAATTTTTCTTTATTCATAATGTTCTTTGAGGGTTTAAAACGGGATGTTGATTAATTAGTCTGGGCATACCAGATAAGCTGATGAGTTTGTTCTTGTTCTGAACAAGAAGTAGCCTTTGGATTGGAATTGCTGTTTGAGAAGGGAATAGAGAATATAATTAATAGTTATGAGGATTTGGAGGCTTGGCTTTTCCATTTGCAGATAATATCCTGATAATTCTAATGAGTAATAGACTTGGATAACTTTTGATGAAAGAATACTTCCAAAACGACCACTTCCTGTTCTCGTCTTCTAATGTGTAAATACTTACTGAGGTCCTCTTCTAATATGAATTTTCATTTATTAAGCAAATTTCACATTGCCTTGAAATGAATTCGGAAGAGAAGAAAAAACATAATGTACCCAGAGAATGAAAAACCCAGAGAGTTGTGCTCCTTCGTGTTAATTCTGAGAGCTTTCACAGTCCACGCCGGTAAACAGAAACTCTGCCACTTTGCTTCTGCTCCTCTTGGAGCATTGCTCTCATGTTCTTGAGGATAGATGGAGACTTGTCACCTCAGTTGTCATTGTCTTCCTCTTCTTCTTTTGTCTACGTGACTGACTGTGTGATTCTTATGAATGTCAAATTGGGGGGAAAACAACTCATTTTAGGCTCTTGTGCCCATTACCCTTGTATGTTTGTATCTTTTAGTTTTCTCAAGTATGTTCTAAGCACAGTAGTATCTAAATGGGGCCAAAATTCAGACTTGAAAATGTTCTTTTAATAGCTTCTTAAAGAGTTACACTTTGGTATGAATTTTGGCACAGTAGAGTGACAAACTGACAGTTAAAACGCTGAATAACTTCAGTTAGTGTGGTATCAGATAGTTTTTAGAATATGTTTGTAATTGCTGAAAACAATTACAGTTTACCTCAAAATCTGGAAGTCTCTTTCCCCAAGTTAAGTGCCTGGCCAGCTGTCATAAATTACATATTACTTTATGTCTGTTTGTTTCTTAAAGGTTGTACATTCAAGATTGTGAAAATAAGGTGTTCTGTGTGAAGGCTACCATGCCTGTGTGTAAATGAATCTGTTGAGTGCTGTATTTGCTCCAACAGCTTACTATAGAATGCTACTTGGTCATATCGTACTTATTACAGTTTTCACTTCAGGAGTGTAATAGGTAAAAGTATCCTCAATCTGTATTGTAGTGGGCCCCATGTTTAGTCTTTCATCATCCTTTAAACTGCTGTGAATTTTTTGTCTTGACTTGAAAGCAAGAATAGAGAAACACTTTAAAGAGATAGTCTGGTTTTTTTCCATTCCGGAATTTGTGAGCATAGTCATGTTTTGCTTTACATTTACAGTCATGAACTCTTAAGCTGGCAGCTACAACCAAGAACCAAAAAAGGGTGCATTCTGCTTCTTGTAATTCATCTCTGCTAATAAATTATAAGAAGCAAGGATAATTAAATTAGAGAAAGTATTTAATTTGGGTGGTTTCTATAAACAAGAGACTATAATTCTTGTACATTATTTTTCATCTTTGCTGTTTCTTTAAGAAACCTAATGTGCCACGAAATTATTTTAAGGTGTTTCTTATAAGAATTGTTTTTAAAGTGTTCTTGTTATCAGAGTAATTGTAGATATATTTCAAAATATAACTGGTAATTTTTAAAGGCCTGAGTACTGACCTAAGAAGCAATTGTATGAATTCTCTGGAGGCAAGGGAGGATCTCAATGGAAGTTGTATGACTTTTATATTTCTGTGCCATTAAATATAGGTAAAAAATGTCAATTGTGCAGTTCTGCTGTTTAAGCAGGAACTATTGGCCTCCTTGGCCCTAAATGAAAGGGCTGATATTTTAAGTTGACTATTTTATTGTAAATTAATCCATTCTAATTTTTAAAACTTTGGTTGAATATTTTTCTTGTTAAATGTTTGAAAAATAAAAACTGGAAGTTCTTTGCTTAGTCATAATTGCTTTTACCACTGATTGCCTTTATTGAAAGTTAATATTTAATTCAGACATTTGGATGTGACATTTGGACAATATTGGAAGATCTGAGTTCCTCATTTTGTCTCAGTATAAAATATGTCAGAGCCTGCTTTATTATGTCGGGGTGATTCAAAGCTGTATGGCAGATTCTCACACATTAACATGAAGTGCTAAAAACTACCATTGGATCTTTTGGTCTATTTTTGTACTACTCTACTGTCTACCAATCTTGGTGTAGGTTTGAGAGCGTAAGTCTAGGAGCCAGAGAACATGGGCTCCAACTATAATTTTACTACTCTAGCCAATAGTTTCCTCATTTTGCAAAATAGGGAAGTTGAAATAGGATATCTCAGATTTCCCAATCCTAATTAAGGAGATATAAAAGAATGATTTCAAACCTAGGCTTTTTCTTTTTTTATTTTTATATTTATTTATTTATTTTTGGCTGCATTGGGTCTTCGTTGCTGCGTGCGGGCCTTTCTCTAGTTGCAGCGAGCAGGGGCTACTCTTCGTTGTGGTGCGCGGGTTTCTCATTGCGGTGGCTTCTCTTGTTGCAGAGCACAGGCTCTAGGCGCACGGGCTTCAGTAGTTGTGGCGCACGGGCTTAGTTGCTCCGCAGCGAGTGGTATCTTCCCGGACCAGGGCTCGAACCCTTGTCCCCATGCATTGGCAGGCGGATTCTTAACCACTGCGCCACCAGGGAAGCCCAAACCTAGGCTTTTTCAGTCAACACTGGAATAGTGTGATTATGAGGACCTTGATTCATTCTACCAAAGACATCAATTTTTTTTTCACTTTTTTCTTAAAAAAGGCAGAAATGTGGATCATTAGTATTTGACTGAATTAAGCTTAAGGAAACCATATTTAAGCAACAGGATACTGTTTCTAGCTACTAGATGAGTGTAAATATTTTAGATTGTAAAATGTGCATGAAAAACAGAATTATGGACTGGTATATCTAAAACAGATTTCCTCCTAAGTCGGTCACCTATGCCTCACATCAGATCTTTTGTTCTTCTAATATTTGACACCCTGATAACTGAGAAAGAGGAAAGGAGGAAAGGATATTATCTTACTGATGATAGCTGCTGTTCCACTTGGCAAGATGAAGCTATAGAAAGACAAACAATGGAAAAGTAGCTAAGGAAACTTGTTTATTTGGAATATGAGGGGACCTCCTATGCATCTCTGTGCTATTAAGGTTTCTCTTCTCAGAACAAGCAATTCTCAAGGTCATTAAGAGGCCAACAGAGTCGCATGAGTTGTTTGATATCCATAAATACATGTAAAGGGGCCAAGAGTTTGTGCTAGTGATCATTTTGCAAAACCACTTAGGACACATTTCAGATTATGTCCAGCTCCATGACTTGAGAGCACAGAGAAGCAGTGTCCAGTATGCAAAGGGGGGAAGGGTATGGTTTGTAATGCTTTCAGTAAAACCCTGGGCAATGAAATGTGGTCCTATACCTTAATAAAAGAAAACTGGAACTCTAGGAACATCCGAAATACAGATAATAAATACCCTTTGCAGTGCCAAAAGGAACATCAAAGGTTCAGATTCAGGAACTGGGAGTAAACCTAGTGAATTAATCATTCTTATCTGGAGACATTGTATTCATGACTGACTTTGCGCTTGCACCAAAATAGTCTGCTTATTAACCTATAGTGGGGAGGGGGGAGATGTTCTTTTTCAACTTAATGTTTAATCTCTTCTTAAAACTAGTGTAAATACAGATTGCCATCAATTTTTAGGCACCGTATAAAGAGAACAAGGCGTAGTGCCTGCAATATTGGGGGTTAAAGTGATATTAAATGTTTCTAAAGATAGAGGCAGCTACATGCCTAACCAGGGAGTATGTGGTTGGAACTGAGCAGTTGCCTACTAGAGCCTTCAGATGCAGTAGGCTGAAATATTATCCAGGCTAGGAAAAGCAATCTTCTAGAATGGCTACTGTGGAAATAATAAAACTGGCACTATTGACACTTGCTGGAGGAGCTTGAGATGTGTGAATTTTGTATGATATTTGTCTGAAGGAAAACTGCACACTATTTTAAACATCTTAGTGTAAATCAATTCTCCACATGTACAGTTGAGACCCAACATTAAAAAAAATGTTTTTATTCATTGGAATGAAGTTTAAATACATCTTGAAAATTAGATCAAGAAATCTCATAAGTTTATGCTTGTTTTGCCTGTGAATTTGAGGAGTTTGACGTATGATATTAAAGCCTAGCAAGGCACATGAACTGAAGTTACCAAGGCCTGTCGCCCCATCGTTCTATAGCTGGTGTGACATTTCCTCTCAGAGAAACACATTTGGATTCCACTAGGAGGCATAGTCACATGCCCTAACAATGTTTTTGTTTTGTTGGCTCAGTACGTTTTCCTTACGACTTTCCTTCCTAACCCATGTAGCAGGTTTTTATTGAACCTACTATGTGCCTAAATGCTGTGCTGCTCTGGGCATACAGCAGTGAGCCACATAGGCTGGCTCCTCATTCGTCTTTTATATTGCATTGAGGAGAGATCTCGAAAACAAAAATTTCTTAGTTGCAGTTTGGTGGTTGTTTCAAAGGAGAAGGATATTGTTTACTGAGGCATAACTTGCTTAGCCTCACTCTTCCAGTTGTCGCCCTCATGACACTGCCCAGGGTCACGTCCTACCCAATTTTTCGGTGAATAATCAAGGCTACCCAAGATGCACAGAGCCTGTCTCATGCCTCATTGCCAGTTGGGTCTCTCCTTTTCAAGTCAAGGCTCTCATAAAAGGAAACTATATTGCTTCACAATTTCAAAGTGCTCTTACATAAATCTCGTTTAACCCTCCACAAAAGCCATGTAAAAGAGGAATGGTCTACGTTTTACTGATGTGAATCCTGTAAAATTAGATGGGTTTATTCCAGGTTTGAACCTAGGTCTTCTGACTTCAGATACTGTGCTCTTTTTGGTTCACTAGTGCAATTGACCCTTGAACAACACGGGTTTGAAGTGGGCAGGTACACTTTTAAGCAGATGTTTTTTCAACAGTAAATACTACAGTACTACACTCTAAGGTTGGTTGAATCCAGGGATACAGAGGAATCGCGAATACTGAGGGCTGACTGTAAATTATAGGCGGGTTGTCGACTTCATGGAGAGTAGGCGCCCCTAAGGCCTGCATTGTTCAAGGGTCAACTGTAGCTTTCAAACCATGCTGCTCAAAGCCCTTGGAGTATGGTAAAGGAGATTTCCGGGAAAGCCTGAGTGGTCAGGGCTCTGCTCGTCTTCCCTTGTCCTTCAACCCAGGCTCCACTTTCATCTGTTTGGGGGTGGGGTTATTTTGGCATATTATCCAGATATTTTATTTTTATAATCTTAAATATCAAGAATGACAATTTTTAATTCAACTACCTGAAGTTTTGTATGAATTGACCTTGTGTTTCAAGTAGTCAATTTTATTAATTTTATAAGAGTAGTAACAGAACCTGGTTTTAAAAAAATTGAAAAAAATTGGAAACCACACATAGAATTACTTAACATTTACACAAAGTTAATCACTTTAAACTTCTGTTGTTCTTTGCCATCTTTTGTGGTGATTTTTATGCACAGGGTCACATGATGTGTGTGTGTGTGTGTGTGTGTGTGTGTGTGTGTGTGTAAGATTGAATCATCTAGATATACAGTGTTCTGTACCTTACTCATTTCACTTAATAACATAAATTCCACACCTTTTCTAAGCCAGCATATTTACAACAACATCTTTCTTTTGAAAACTATATAGTACTGTAATTTATATAACCTTTTCTCTGCTGACAAACACATGGGCTGTTTTTTATTTGATGGTTGATTGTTTTGTCATATCAAAGATCATTATATTCAACATATATTTGCCAGTATATGCATAGAGCAAACTCCCACAAAATAGTTGGGTTTACACTTAATGCATTTTTAATTTTTTTTAATTTTTAATTTTTTTTTTTACTTGACTGTGCCGGGTCTTAGTTGCAGCATGCTTGTGGTATGCGGGATATTTTTTTTTTTTTTTTTTTTTTTTTTTGTATTTGGGGGGTTTTTTTTCCCTGAATTTGGGAGTGCAGAGTCTCAACCACTGGACCACCAGGGAAGTCCCCAATACATTTTTTATTTTAATACATACGGCCTTAATGGTCTTCCAGATACTGTTTTATCAATAGATTCCTTCCAACAGTGCATGAGAAGATGTTTTATCCCAGACCCTAGGCAACCCTGGGATATATCAAAATTTCAAACTCTTACCAGATTAATAGGTAAACTGTGATATTTTTGTCTACTGTCCAATTTGCATATCTTTAACTATAAGCACTTTCATTTTTTTTTCATTTTAGGCTTCCACTCAAGGTTTAGTTTGAAGATTCCATAAGTAAAAGTTTAAACACCCCTTGACTTCGATCTACTCCTACAACCATCTGTCAAGCTGGGAATCACTATGCTGCATCCTCATGTCTAGTCCAGAGCCCAATACTCTAGGCACAATCACGGTCATTGCACAACTAAGCAAGAGTGAGGCCGTAAATGACACCATGGTTAAGAGCCCCGACACAGGAGCCATAATTCCTGGGCTTAAATCCCATCTCTACCACTTAAACAACTGTGAGACCTTGGGCAAGTCAGTCTCTGTACCTGAATTTCTTCAACTGTAAAATGGAGGTAATAATAGTTCCTCAAAAGACTGTTGTGAAAATTAAATGAATTAATATATGTTAAACAACAACAACAACCTTGGAACAGTGTTGAGCACTGCTAATTATTGCACAGACCCCACGGCATGCCTCCCTCTCTCTCCTGACAGAATGCAGTATACTTTTGATGTTTAGATTGCTCTGTTAAGAGCAAATTGCTGAATTTTAGTTCCATGCAAGAGGCAGGAAACAAAGTCAGTTTGTCTCACGGAAAAGGATGAGTCTTACGAAGTTGACTTCTTTATTTTTAGGCATGTATGGGAAATTATGACTGACAGGGAAATGAAGCTAAATACAGTAAAATACCATAAGATTTCAGAATTTGATTATATTCCAAACTAAAACTCATTTCTTAGGTTTAAGGTAACTTTTATATACCTCTAGCAGGGTGACAAACATAGTCCATAGTTGCTGCTGGCAAAAGGACTGTACTCCAAACCAGAGGTTGTAATGAACTCAGAACTGCTGCCACTGAAGCAATGTTACAAAGGGTTAAGCTCATCCTGAAAGTTTACTACTGGTAGCCCCAAGCCCCATAGAATGCTTTGGTATCTAAACCATGAGTGACTGTGAGGGCATGGAGGAGGGTGGGGTGAAGAGCAGGTTGGAAAGGGCTGGGCCCTCCCAGCAGGTTTCACAGCAGGGACAGAAACCTGCTATAGTAGAATAGAAGAAGGGCTTTCTGGACAAAAAAGCCAGGCAGCAGTGATTGCCTGTGCACAGCTCATTCCTGTTAAGTGTCTGTCATCTCCTTCCTGTAGAGCCTCAGGTTACAGGTATCTCTAACTTGATAAAATACAATAAATCTCCACTTTAAAAAATAGTTTGTAAATTTGTTATTTGGAACTCTGAATGTTTTCCATTGGAATAATGTTCTAAATGATGGGAAGCATCTGGGTAAGCTCCAACCAATGTAGTCCATAATTTGGATGAAATATTCACATTAACAATTTTTAAAAGACATAGAAAATAATGATTTTAGAAAATAATGATTTTCTTTTGCCAAAAACTAAAGCAAAAATAGAATTAAATGAGACTAGTTTATATACTGATGCTTGAAGAAAAACCAAGTTTAATTACAGAAAAAGAATGAGTAGATAGACTTGTCCCACTTATAGACTTGTCCCATTTAACTTCTGGACATTTTTCCTTAAGGGCTGTAGATGACAATAGGACCAGAATATGTTTTGTTTTGCTTTAAATTCAGTTTTTTAATGACAAAAATAATACTTGTTCATGGTAGAAAATGCAAACAAGAAAAAAGAAAAAAGTAAAATATTGCCATCATTCCACTGCCCAGACAGAACGCTGGTATAAGTTGTCCAGGCTGTTTTCATCGTCTATATTGATACATAAATTAAATGCCTTTCTTTTTTTTTAATGAAAACAAGATTATACTATGTATATACATCCTTGTAAAATGCTTTTTCACTTAATAAAAATCTTTGAATGTTTTCCAGGTTAATATATATTCATCTACTCATCATATTAATGACTGAATGGTATTTTATATTATGGTTGTACCGTACTTTAATCAATCTTCTATTGCAGTTGTTCCTACTTTTAAAAACATATTTATTTGGCTGTTTTGAGTCTTTGTTGCAGCGCGCGGGCTCTTCATTGCGGCACTCGGGCTTCTCTCTACCTGTGGCGTGCAGGCTCCAGAGCTCGTGGGCTCAGTAGTTGCAACGCTCAGGCTTAGTTGCCCTGCTACATGTGGGATTTTAGTTCCCCGACCAGGGATCAAACCCACGTCCTCTGCATTGGAAGGTGGATTCTTAACCACTGGACCACCAGGGAAGTCCCTGTTCCTACTTTTTGACTCTTATAAGTTTGGCTACAATTAACATTATTGAAACATATCTTTGAGCACTTGTATAATTTTCTTAAGATAAAGTCATAAATATTAAATTGTTTTATCTATGGATAAGCATATTTTTAAAGGTTTTTGATAAATATTTTGCCAAATTTCCTTCCAGAAAGGCTAAAATCTTACACTTTCACCGACCACGTGAGTGTTTGTTTCCCCATATATTAAACATTGAGTACTATCAAGAAACTGGTTCTTTTTTATAATCAAATTCACTTCAAATTGTGTGGGAAAACAAAAATAAACTGTAAATTAAAAAAAAATGGAGTGTTACAATATATGCAGTTTTAGAAACTCTTCACAGTATATTCAATCATATTTTCTTACCTGTATCAGGTGGAATTCCCCCAAAAGACAGCAATTTCTTAAGATCTTTTCATTTTTAATTTGATGGTAAAGCCTTGAAATTTGTCCTGCACTTTTCCCCACTACTTACACCTACCAACATTTGTCTGGACATTTCTACCTGCTAACAACTTTATAATCCTTAATTTACTTACTCGGTGAATCAGGAATATTAAAACTTATACAGGCCTTGACTACCCCGAACACTACCCCCACATCTCAGAGTGTCTCTGTCTGCATTCTTCTCCCCTCCTCCACTCCAGACTCAGCGATAAAGCACCTCTCCTCTCTTCCAGGTTCTTCCTCCACCTGGGTCTTGCTTCCACCTCCTCACATGTCCTCCAAGACTGGAAACTTGTTCTGACCTGTAGTTTCCACTCTCTTTATATGTTTACTTTCCTCCATCTACTTGTTTCTGCCCCTAGAATTCTATAAATCTGCTCCTTTGACCCTAGTTCCCTCTAGTTATCATTCTATTTTTTCTCCTTCCACTCTCTGCCAACATCATTAGGAAAGAAGAGTCTCCACCTTCCTCAGTTCCCATCCACTTTTCAACTCACAACCATCAAGCCTCCTCTACTCTCATGGCTCCTCTAAAGCTTCTCAAACAGGGGCTTCCCTGGCAGTCCAGTGGTTAAGACTCCATGCTTCCATTGCAGGGGGTGTGGGTTCAATCCCTGGTCAGGAAACTAAGATGCCACGTGGTGTGGCAAAAATAAATCAATAAATACAGAGGTGGGAGAAGAGGCCCTTGAACAGCTTCCAGTTTCCACACCTTTTCATCTGCAACCTTGAAGCCATGCTCAGTACCCCCCTCACCATCCCACAGTCAATGATTGACCATGATGAGGGTATAGAGTTGGATCAATTCTGCTCAGTCCTGAATTCCTATAATGGCAGTCTTTTGGGGGAGCTCCCCATTGGCCTGGCCAAGACTTTTTCAGACTACAATCTGAGGCTCTTCAGTCCCAACCATACTGAACTAATTGCAGTTCCACAGGTGGGTCATGAATTCTTGAAAAGAGTGCATTTATGAAAGAGGGTTTGGACTGTAAAATGGGTGGGTATATAAAAAATGTTTGAGGGGGAATGTTTGAGGGGGATACTTCATGGTCTTATCAGTGGGATAAGACCATGAAGTAGCGAGGATGATCCCATAGGTTTGAGGAAATTTGTTTTCTCTGTAGTGCTCTATAGTGATAGGGAAATTTATTCAAGAAGTTCGGCCATTTGTATGGATAAAGTCTTTCATGATCCAGTAGAGACTTGTGTGAGGTATCTAAAAATCTATACTACTAATCTAAACAGTTCTGAGAAGTGATCTACTCCTGTCCTCCCTTATAGGATTGGCTGAAAACCATCTCTCATTACTAGAAATAACCTTGTCTTGTTTTCTTCATAACACCCATTACTACCTGAAATTATTGTGTATTGCCCATTAGAATATAAGCAGAGGCCTTGTCTCTCTTGTTCACTAAATGGCATTGCTCAGGACAGTGTCTGGTTAGGTTTTCAAAAGTTGAGGCCACACAACTAGTAAGAGGAGGAAACAGAATTAGAACTGAGGTCTAGTTCACCTTAACCACGTAAACTTGGTCTTCTTAAGTGCCCAAGAAATATTTGTTGAAACAATGAATGAAGAGTTAGTGAATGTTTTGAACTGAGAATATAATGATCAAAGTTGTGTTTCAAGAAGATTTAGCCTGGCAGTATTTTGCAATATGGATTGGTGACAGGGAAAATAATTAGAATCTATTGCAATCATCTGAATTTGAAATAACTCATGACTTATCAGTTAGAATTACATTGGTTGCTAGTAGCTAAAAAACCCAGACTAATCAGTGGATAAAACAAATTTATTTTCTCATATATTAAGAAGTCTGGAGGTGGGCAGTCCAGCGCTACTGTGGTGGCTTCAGGATACCATCAGGAACCCAGGCCCTTTCTTTCTGCTCAGGCATTCTTCACATGTGGCTTTTGTCCTGCTTGTCACTTGTGTTACAACAATTGTTGATTTGCACTCAACCTACCCAGATATTTTCTTATTCCAGGCAGGAATAAGAAGAAGGGCAAAAGGCAAAACATATGCCAGCTGAGTTGGCCTCTTTTAAAAGAGCTTTTCCAGACATCCCGCCCAGCAATTCTGCTTCTATCCCATTGGGCAGACTGTGTCACATGGCCACTCTCACTGCAAAGAGTCTAGCAAATATAGTTTTTTGGCTGAGCACATCGGTTAACACTTGTCAACATTAGTTAACTTTTGTTAATAAGAAAAAAGAGAAAATGATTTTTGAATAGACAACTAGGGTATCTGTCACAAATAGAATGGGAAAAGTGGAGGGTAACATATAAAGGTTAAGAGTCATTTGAAGGAGAAGCTGATTTGGGGGGGGAGATGTTTGGTTTGTATATATCAATTTGTAGATACCATTGGGAAATCCAGATGGAAATGTCACAAAAAAGAGTTCAAAAGGAACAAAAAATATTTTGGTTGAGAAACAACTTTGTAATGTGTTTCTAAGATTGTTGACTGAAAGGAGAGGATGGCCATAAAGCTAAGCCGTAAAATGTTCTCGTTTTGCAGACAAAGAGGCTTGTCCCAACTTTCAGTAGAAAATAGTAGTTAAAAGATCGTTCAGTCCATGCCCACAATTCTGTTCCAAATCTGAAGTTCCACACTGATGCTACTATCTTTAATATATGCTGTTACAGTTCATAAATTCTGCTGAGTCTAGCTAAGTACTTTATTTACCTAACAGTAATTATCACAGACAGGTGTACCTTGGAGATATTGCAGGTTCGGTTCCAGACCACCACAAGATAGTATCACATAAAGCAAGTCCCACAACCTTTTTTGTTTCCCAGTGCATATAAAAGTTATGTTTACATTATCCTATGGTCTATTAAGTGTGCAGTAGCATTATATCTAAATAACAATGTACATATCTTAATTTTAAAATACTTTATTGTTAAAAAATGCTAACCATCATCTGAGCCTTCACAGAGTCTTAATCTTCTTGCTGGTGGAGGGTCTTGCCTCGATGTTGATGGCTGCTGACAGATCAGGGTGGTGGTTGCTGAAGGCTGGGATGGCTGTGGCAATTTCTTAAAATAAGACAACAGTGAAGTTTGCTGCCTCAGTTGACTCTTCTTTTCATGAACGATTTCTCTGTAGCATGCACTGCTGTTTGATAGCATTTTACCCACAGTAGGACTTCTTTCAAAATTGGAGTCAATCCTCTCAAACCCTGCCACTGATTTATCAACTA
Organism: Aethalodelphis obliquidens; assembly: GCF_003676395.1. Lineage (NCBI taxonomy): Eukaryota > Metazoa > Chordata > Mammalia > Artiodactyla > Delphinidae > Aethalodelphis > Aethalodelphis obliquidens. The sequence continues at coordinate 3,054,923 of NW_020838014.1, read as the reverse complement.
ATTTTATGTAATATTCTAAATCTTTTGCTGTCATTTCAACAACCTTCACAAAATTTTCACCAGCAGTAGATTCCAGCTCAAGAAATCACCTTCTGGGAATTCCCCGGTGGTCCAGTGGTTAGGACTCGGCACTTTCACTGCCAGGGCCCAGGTTTGATCCCTGGTTGGGAAACTAAGATTCCACAAGCTGTGTGGAGTGGCCAAAAAAAGAAAGAAAGAAAATAGAAACCACCTTCTTTGCTCGTCCATAAGAAGAAACTCATCCATTCAAGTTGTATTATGAGATTATTCAGTCACATCTTCAGGCTGCACTTCTAATTCTAGTTCTCTTGCTATTTCCACCACATCTGCAGTTACTTCCTCCACTGAAGTCTTGAACCCCTCAAAGTCATCCATGAGAGTTGGAATCAACTTCTTCCAACTCCTGTTAATGTTGATATTTTGACCTCTTCCCATGAATCATGCATGTTCTTAATGGCATCTAGAATGGTGAATACTTTCCAGAAGGTTTTCAATTTACTTCGCCCAGATCCATCAGAGGAATCACTATCTATGGCAACTGTAGCCTTAAGAAATTTATTTCTTAAAGAATAAGACTTGGAAGTCAAAATTACTCCTTGATCCTTGGGCTGCAGAATGGATATTGTATTAACAGGCATGAAAATGACATAAATCTTGTTGTACATCTCTATCAGACCTCTTGAGTGACCAGGTGCTTTGTCAATTGAGCAATAATATTTTGAAAAGAATTTTTTTTTTCTGAGTGGTAGGTCTCAATAGAGGGCTTAAAATATTCAGTAAATCATGTTGAAACAGACATGCTGTCATCCAAGCTTTGTTTTTCCATTTATAGAGCACAGGCAGAGTAGATTTAGCTTAATTCTTAAGAGCCTTAGGATTTTTAGAATGCTAAATGAGCATTGGTTTCAACTTCAAGTCACCAGCTGAATTAACCCCTAAGAAGAGAGTCAGCCTGTCCTTTGAATCTTTGAAGCCAGGCATTGACTTCTCCTCTCTAGCTATGAAAGTCCTAGATGGCACCTTCTTCCAATGTAAGGATGCTTCATCTACATTGAAAATCCATTGTTTAGTGGAGCCGCCTTCATTCATTACTTACATACATCATCTGGATAACATGCTGCAGCTTCTTCATCAGCACTTGCTGCTTCACCTTGCACTTTTACATTATGGAGATGGCTTCTTTCCAGCCTCTGCTAGCTTCAAACTTTTCTTCTGCAGCTTCCTCATCAATCTCAGCCTCTGTAGAACTGAAGAGAGTTAGGGCCTTGCTCTGGATTAGGCTTTGGCTTGAAGGAATGTTGTGGCTGGTTTGATCTTCTCTCCAAACCACTGAAACTTTCTCCATATCATGAATGAAACTGATTTTCTTTCTTATCAATCATTCGTGTGTTCACTGGAGAAGCACCTTTAATTTCCTTCAAGAACTTTTCCTTTGTATTCACAGTTTGGCTGTTTGGTGCAAGAGGCCTGGCTTTTGGCCTATCTTGGCTTTCAACATGCCTTCTTCACGATGCTTAATCGTTGCTAGTTTTTGATTTAAAGTGAAAGACATGAGACTCTTCCTTTCACTCGGACACTTTGAGGCCATTGTAGGGTTATTCAATGGCCTAATTTCAATATAACTGTGTCTCAGAGAATAGGGTGGCCCAAGGAGAAGTGGGGAGACAGGAACCAGTCAGTGGAGCAGTCAGAACACATACAACATTTATCGATTAAGTTCACTGTTTTATATGGGCATGTGTTTGTGGTGCCCCAAAACAATTATAATGGTAACATCAAAGATCACAGATCACAAATCACCATAACAAATATAATAATAATGAAAAAGTTTGAAATATTGTGAGAATTACCAAAATGTGACAGAGACACAGTGTAAGCAAATGCTGTTGGAAAAACGGTGACAGTAGACTTGCTCCTTGCAGGGTTGCCACGACCTTCAATTTGTAAAAAACACAATATCTGCAAAGTGTGTTAAAGTTAAGCAGAATAAAATTGAGGTCTTCCTGTATTTTGCTGTAACCAGGACTCTGTGTTATTGTGCAAGGAGCATGAGATCTTGGTCCAGAGAGACTTGGCTTTGCATTAACAATCAGAATGACTTTGGGTAAGGCACGTCTCTCCCCAGGGCCCCAGTTTTCTAATTTGGGAAGCAAGGGTAAGGTGCTTCTTGCCTTATAGCATTGTAAGCAGGATCAAAGAGATAATATTTGGAAAGTGCTTTGTGTACTATAAAATGTTATGCATGAGAAATATATTCTTTTTGTAACAATATATAGAGTAAGGGTCCCTGAGCACTCTAGATGGCAGTTGTGCTTCCACAAGATTTGAAGTAAATTTATGACTTAATTCATTAAATAACTTCTGTCAGGTGAATTTCTGCCAAGTCAGGAATATTTCTTAAGGTGTGTGTGTGTGTGTGTGTGTGTGTGTGTGTGTGTGTGTTGAGAGTTTGATGAATGTACCAGCATATTCCCCGACCACAGAAAGCTGTTCTCAGGACTGAAATCCTGAGGACCTTGACTTTCCAGAAGTCTGGACGATTTCATTGTGTTTCGCTAGGGCGGAAAATAGTCATCAGTGGTCCAGTCATACAAGAAAACTACACTTGAAGAGAGTCCAATCCATAGGAAGATTTAGAGAGTACTGAAATGCAATTTCTGTCCTACCACAGATATCTTGTCTAAAATCCCAGGGTAAACACTGAAGGCTTCACCTGTTTTTCACAGTCAATGCCTAAAGCTATAAATAGGTCTAAAGCTCATCTGTCTCCTTTTAGCAGAGAAGGGTCAAATTACAGGGGCAAAGCAAAATAATAAAATGAATATCAGCGTGTTTTATACTGTCAGTCAGTCATCCCCACAGTCTCCTGTCTCTTCCTTTCTACTGTGCTATCCTAGAATCAAGGATCCCAGCACAATGCCTCTGTTGAAACTTCCAGGTAGGTGTGCAAAAGTGTTTGTAGAGTTCACTGCTTTTAATATGCAATCAATCCTTTAACTATCATGTCAGCTCGGGAATCCTTTATTTAAGGTTCATAGTATTTTTAACAATACATTTCAGGAAAAGACAGGACAAGGTTTCCAAGGGGATTTTGGTTTTTAGTTTTAGGAGGGAGGTAATCTTCTAAAACTGTATCATGTAGTAGCATCCTTGATGATCCCAGTAGAAAACTGTGTAAGATATTTATTATCTCCTCTGCTAGTCTAAACAAAACCTGTGCTGCCGCACTTGGGAGAAGGGTCCTATAAAATGTCTTTAGCTATACCATTAGCTGAAAATCATGAGAATAATGGCAATATTAATATTAATCTGTGTATTCTGATGGTTCACAATCCAGGTTTGTACACAGAGTAATTTTCAAAATAATAATTTGTCTTTTTCATTATAAAAGTAATACATTTCATTTGAAATAAAAAGAGACATTTCACTGAAAAATAAGAGTAATAAACACTCATTTAGAGAAACTGAGAAATTTAGAAAAGTAGTTATAAAAAAAGAAACCACAATCCTCATCATCCAAAGATAACTTTTAACATGTTAGTGTTTTTCTTTCAAACTATTTTCTTTGAAAATTTAAAGAATTTTTTTAAAAAAACCACAGTTGAGATTATATTATACATGTGACTTTGTATCCTGCCCTTTTTCTGGCTTCACATTATAACTTAGTCAGTTACCATGGCACTCCAAACTCTTCCTAAACATCATTTTAAATGGCTGTATAATATTCCAATTTTCTTAACCAATCCCTTAAGTTCCTTATGATTTGTTTAAGTATAAATGTGCTCTGACAATAATATTTGTACCTAAAGCTTCTTCCATGTTTAAGGATTATTTCAGTAGAATAGATTCTCAGAAATGGCTGTTTGGTAGGTATTAATTGTTTACCAAATAATCTGTTTTCGCTTACCTGCAATCAGCATTGTATGAGAGTTTCCATCCCTCTTGATCAGGTTTTGAAAAATCACATTTTACAAGGAGTACCTTTTTAAAATTATAAACATAAATTTAAAGAGACAAATTAGAAAGGAAAAGAAAACGAAGAGCTAGATAATAACTATATTCCCAGGGTTTTCTATTGGCAGCAAATTGTAGAAAAATGGAAGGATGCGCTTTAATAACACATCCCACCACACCCCTTTCTTATACCAACCTACCTATTTCTATTCCAAAGCATTGATTAGTAGCCACATATATTTTATCTTGTTCTATTTTATTTCATACAGCTGAAGAAAAACGTGAGTATTTTGGGCTATTTTTCCTGCCATTTGCCAAAGTATCAATTTCTAAAAGATACTCTTCTTTAATTCAGAAGCATGTGTATTTTTCAGCAGTGTTTATTAATGATACCATTAAAAGCCAACAAAGATTTATAATGACCATAGATCTCCCATAGCATAGCAAATGCACTCATGAATTTTCCTGCCTCCAAAAATCCCTTTTTAAAGAAACCTCAGAGGACATTCATTTGCTATTCTGACATAAAGTAATCTTCTCCTTTAGACATTAGTTAAGGGGATCTACTGAGTCCTGCCCTAGTAAACCCTCCTCCAATGCAAAAAATTCCATGGTGAATTTTTGTGACCAGATAAAGTGAAACCCATTTTCGATAAAATTGTAACTTTTTATGTATGTTCCCCTCCATCTCAAATCAGACTTGTCCTTTGACGGACTGATAGTACTCATGGTGCCTCTGAATTCCTCTATGAGATGCCATGTGGCAGATGAAAGATCTACAACCTGTCTTTCCTACACATTAATAAAGCACTGCTGAGAAATAAGCATGTTTTTCTGGGTCTGTTGGGTGAAGCAGCAAGCATGATATTTCTTTTCTCAAGAGTTTTGCACTTCCTATGTTAATAATAATAATCCCCAACTTCTGCATAGTACTGTGTAGTTTTTAAAGTATTTCTTGGTCAATCTTTACAACAATTCTCTGAAGTTGACATTATTATTATTAATATTCCTCTTTTATGATGATGAACACTGAGGCTCCTAGTGATTATATGGCTTTACCAAGGCCACCCAGCTGTCACAGACACTTTTTCTCACTCCTAGTCCAGTGTTCTTTCTGCTTCACCACTCTACTTCTTGTTTCTATTCTCTTATCTATTCTCTATCTAAATGTGGACGTCCTAACCTCAAGACATTGCCACTCAGATGCTCCATTATCTCAAACATGCTCAAAAAAGAACTCAGCAATTATCTATACAAACCTCAGGGAGTCATCTGTACTTTACTCCATGAATTAGGTTGTCACCAAATCTTATCTACTCACCTTTTGAAATGTCAGTTTCACTCTTTCCTCTCCCTAATCACCACCACTCCCTGAAGTATTTTTGAAAGGCAAAGCTCTTGAATTAGGAATCAAATTTCAGCTGTGGTTACATGAAGCCAAAACAACTGGTTGATTCAGTGGAAGGAAATATCAACCATATAATTTTTGGTGATAATGTAAGCTACTTCTTGAGAGTAGAGTTTCTACTTTTCAACTGTCTATAGTGACTTAGGGAGATACAACCTAGAAAAAACAATGTTTAAAAACATGAAACAAATAGATGTGTGCAGTCCCACATAATGGATGCTTGTTTTGGAAGAGCCAGATCTCAAGCAAGTAAGATTTGGTTCCTGGGACTCCATTTCCATACTTTCCTTCCTGAGACCTCCAAGAGCATTGCCACAGACCCATCATGACAAGCCACTTGCATAGTCATCTTCATTCTCCTCCTCCTCATCATCAGAGCCCACTGGCCTATTTCCATTTGCTCCCCATGGTACATGAAGCCTCTTCTAATTTCTGCTTGTCATTCATCCTTTAGGTGCATGTGCTTGCCTGTGATGCTCAGGGAGGAATGATACTATTTCTGGGGAACAGTTGGCTGTGGGGTGGGGAGGCATTCTCAGGTCATCAAATGTATCTACTTAGTGTTTTGTTCGTTCCTTCATGGATCTTGGTGCTTGCCAAAAAACTAGGGATAGCATCCAAAGATGCTTGTCAGTTTCAGGAAGTGCTTGAGCTCAATGAGACAAATAGATGCATGAAGTTCAGCCAACATATTGGGCTTCTCTGTTACTCTGCTGTGACAAGCCAGGTTTGAAAACTGGCTGACCTGACTGTTAGCGTTGGTGAAGTTATGAGTCAATTACTCTCATTTCCAATGTATGCTTCAGCCTATACTAAGCCATACCATTTATTGTTTCCTTAATAACCCAAACCTAACCCCAAATACCAAATATCAGTCTGAGCAATGCTACCAAATTATGTCATTCAGTTTAATCTGGTGTTTTATTTTCCTTTAAAAAATTGCTCTCAAAAAGCATTTTCACATACATTATCTCGATGTCACAACAGCCTTGTGAGTGAAGTTTGTAGGTATTAGTATTCCCACTTTATACATAAGGAAACTGAAACAGGAGAAGGTGAAGGAGTTGGTAAGTACGGAACAGTACACTTACCTAAATTGTAATTGAAAATGTGTCATTTTGGAGACTTGTATAGACATTGAAGGGGCAGCAGGAGTGAGGGGATCTATCTCTCTGCATGCAGTTTGCTTTGTTATCACATGAAGAATGTTTGTCTCCTGCTGTTGCTCCGAATATCCAGCTGTTTGCCATTCTCATTATTTGCTACCTGCTCTTTTCTGGAAATACCAAGAGACTTTTAGAAGTATTGGAGGTTATAACTACTCAGATGGAAACAGCTGGGTGTCTGGAAAACACAATAGAACTTAACAGAAAAGCAGATATTTGATGGCCATCACCACCCTATATGATAAAACTGGTTGTCTTGTATCCTAAGGATCTTGGGGTTGTTCATTGCCAGGCTAAAGGTCATCCTTCCACCCATTTTAAGAATGGAAAAATTAAGGCAAGTATAAGTAAAATGGGCTGTCCAAAGGTCACTCATTATGGAAGGCCACATATCCACAAGAAATGGGACTCCCAACACTAGGCAGTAAATATTAGCGATTCCCCTCCCGCCCCCAACACCAGCACATCACCAAGTCATCAGGATTTGAAAAAAATGAGGTTGTGATGTGTGACAGAAACACAATATCTGTCTTATGAGGAAGAAAGGCCCTAAAGTACACATTTATTTCTCAGAACTATTTAGATCACTTATTCTGTTCAGGAAGAAGAACGCCAAGGACCAACAACCCTATCCGCATCTTTAAAACCGTCAGAAAAATTCCACCAACCTGATAGGAAGGACTATGCTGCATGGTTACTATGAAATCAAACTTAGCCCCGCCAGAAACAGGTGATCTTGGGTTAAGTGCTAGTCCTGCAAGAGCCCAATCCCATCTTTAGGACACTCTAAAGTGTGCTGTAAGAATCTGACCCGTGATTCTGAGAATGGATTTCCAAGCTACCCACACAGAAACCCACTGAAGAGAGAATAGGCATGAAGTGCCATCATGTTCCTGGCACACTGGGCGGAGAGCAGGGGAGCCATGTACCCAGGGCAGTCCTTAGCACTGTGCCTTACGTGCAGCAGAAACTCTCGGATGACTTCTGAGAAAGTGCTTGAACACTAACACGTGAAAATGCCTTTTAGGTATTGATGATGCAACACGGAGCTTTGCTGAAAAAGTGTTTGCCTCTGAAGTCAAAGATGAGGGAGGCCATCATGAGATCTCCCCTTTTGATGTGGATGAGACCTGTCCAATTTTGCACGATGAGATGCGCAAACACCTATTCCAGCTGGAGGCTCTGTCCACCCGCACAGGAGGCAGGAGGTAAGTGGTGTAAGTGGAATGTTTATTACGTTGGGACACAAGGAAGGGGAAATGTCAGGGCAGATGGTTCACTCTGAATGGTGATTCAACTTGGAGGAAAAACTCTGTCAGAGTTAAACCCACACCCCCCCCCCCAAACACACACACTGAATACACTAGGGCGAAGCAACAAGGACCAAAAAAGAAGAAAACAGTGGCCTTCCTACCTTCATCCAATCTGCCTTTGGTTGAAGCATTCCTGTTCACCCAAGCAAGAGGACATGATCTACCACGTGATTGTTCCAAACCAAAGTGGCTGATGGCTGCTGAGCACACGCTCAATTTCCACACTATATAGAAACTGGAACTCAAGGGCCTCATCTTTGGACTCTGTACTTAGTCAGCCTTAGTGTCGTGCTGCCTGATAGGAATCCTGCCCTTCAGCCAGTCTGACCTCCTCCAGGCCTCAGGGATACAGCTCTCCATTTCTGCCCTCAGGCGCTGCCCATCCTATGCCTGTGATGTGTAACTACTACTGCCTCCCCTGAACAGATCCCTCTCCACAAAGTCTGTTTATTTTCCCTTCTTTGAACTACTCTAGTACGCACTACCTGTCACTATGTGCCACAGTTTAGTTCTCAAACCTGTTATTGACCACTTACTTTGACCCCCCCTCCTCAAAACACTCCCCTCCCCCAACCAGCTTCATGGGGAGGTCATTCTGCAGTCCTTCCCTTGGTTTTATTTCTTTAAGGAAATAACAGCAATCCACCTTCTTTGGCATCCCCCATAGGACCTAACACAGGGCATGGGTCAAAGTAGAAACGGAATAAATACATGTTGATTTGAGGAAGTAATGTTGATTAAGCAACTTACAAGTTCCAGGTAGTGTGCTAAGCATTTTATAAACATTAAATCTCACAGAAATCCTGAATGGTAGACATTATTACACCACTTTTTTAGAGAGAGAGACAGAAGCTCACAGAATTTAAGGGACATGCACCAAATGACACAGGTACTAACTGACATAGCCTGTGCTTACTGCAGCACCCAGACTTCCTGTTCTGCTGGGAGTGGGCCTCCTGTGCAGGACAGTGTCATGCTGAGAGTCTTCTAGTACATTCCCTAAGACCCACTCTTCCAAGGTATACGAGGACGAAGGGAACACTCTAACATGATACCCCTTTCCATAAGGTTGGATCCTGTTTCTGACACCCAGCCCACATTTAATTTTCACTCTTTTTCTCAAAATGAAATTGTATAGTGGAACATCAACTTATCACAATGAAGATAAAGTTAACTCTTTTTATTTTTCAATTTCAAACCGAGAAAAAAGCGTTCCTTTGGACAGAGGACCATTAGTTTGTCCGTTCCACAAAGTGAAACATCTTCCACCAAATTGTCCCACATTGATGAATACATTTCTTCGTCTCCCACCTACGAGACCGTGCCTGATTTTCAGAGAGTGCAGATCACAGGCGATTATTCCTCTGGGGTGAGTTGCTTCTTGCCCCTCACATGTAGCTGCTAGAAAGATACTCAGCTTGATTGTTTCAACTTCTTTCCTTCCTCCCCTTCCTTTTGAAGAAGGTGTTAGCTCACCTGTCCTTTGCTATACTTCATTATCACATTTCAATACCAATATGCTACAACTTTTAAAAAAAATTTATTGATGATTGATATACAATGTTGTGTTAACTTCTACTGTACAGCAAATTGATTCAGTTTTATATATATATATATATATATATATATATATATATATATATATATATTCTTTTCCATTATGGTTTATCACAGGGTACTGAATATAGCTCCCTGTGCTATACAGTAGGACCTTGTTGTTTACGATATGCTATGACATATTTCTGTTTTGCTTTTATCATCTCACATAATTTCTCCTCCTTTATCTCATTTGCTTGCACATGCGAATACGCAGTAGAATGTGATGTGTGTGTTACAGAATACAGTGGACAGATTCTGGCAAAAGAACCAAAGAGAGTAGCAACTGAACTAGTCTCACTGAGGGCACCATAAAGCAGGAAAGGGAGCCTCAGGGAGGCCCGGGGGGCAGAGTGGGGAGGGGCTCTTGGGGAAAGATGGACCCAGAGCACACCTAGAATGGAGAGAAGGGCTGCAGGTAGCATTAACCAATCAAAGAAAACAGATCAGGAGAAAGAGAGAGAAAAGAGGAAAGAAGAGTGGAGAGGAAAGAAGATGAGAGAGGACTTCGCTGGCAGCGCAGTGATTAAGAGTCTGCCTGCCAATGCAGGGGACATGGGTTCGATCCCTGGTCCGGGAAGATCCCACATGCCCTGGAGCAACTAAGCCCGTGCACCACAACTACTGAGCCTGTGCTCTAGAGCCTGCAAGCCACAACTACTGAGCCCACGTGCCACAAAAACTGAGGCCCGCGTGCCTAGAGCCTGTGCTCTGCAACAAAGAGAAGCTACTGCAATGAGAAGCCCATGCACCACAACGAAGAGTAGCCCCTGCTTGCCACAACTAGAGAAAGCCCGTGCGCAGCAACGAAGACCCAACACAGCCAAAAGTAAATAAATAAATTTATTTTTTAAAAAAAGAAGAAGAAGATGAGAGAGAGGTCAGAACATTCTAATGCAGCTGCTGTTTTTCGACCAACTGTCCTTTCCAATTTCATAGCAGATGCTTACACAGTAGATTATTGCTTGGAACAGATTCTGGTATGCCACAGGGATAGTAAACTCAAGTTGCAAACAACTTGACCTGCTTGTCCTACCCAGAACAGTTGGTCAATAAATAAATCTCTGCCACACGGACTTGCAAAATCAGCATCATATTGGTGAAATTGCTGTTTAGCCATTGGTCTATGCTCCAAATATAGTTTTAATGACTGGTCCTAAACCCTCTTCTCATGTAACTGACCCACTTAGGGTCAGTTCCAAGATATTTAAAAATGACAGAGCAATGAAATGGACACTATTCTTGTTTATTCGTTTTCTGCATGGTAACATGTGTGCTCTACAAATGGCAGGGATTTTAGATGCTAAATAACTGAAACGAAATGTTTAATAGCAACGTGGCAAACAAAGTTTGGAGAAGGCCAGAGTTCAAAAAAACCACAAATATTAAAACTTGATCCCTATGTGCTTGGTGGAAATGAAAACAGGAATAAAAAGAAAGAAGATGAGAGGAAGGACAAGGCTCACAGAAGTCAGGGATTAGCTTCTCTTCCTATAAAAGCTGGAGGGCACCTGAAATCTTGGTCTGGAGTCTTTTTTTTCTTTCTTTTTTCTTTTTTTTAACATCTTTATTGGAGTATAATTTCTTTGAAGAACCAAGTATGTGGCTACACCGGGTAGCTGAAGGTGGCTGAGCTGCTGAGCTACACTCCACCTAGTTGTGGCCTGTACCTGAATCAGTCTTTGCCTTTATAACTGAACAGAGAAGTAAAGGGGGAATTAGGGCTAAGTTCCCAAGGCCATTCATCCCAGGTAAACAACAAATTCATTGTAATCAGTCCTTATTGAGCACATACTCTGTGCCAGGCACTGTGTGCTAAGTGCTGAGGACGAGAAGGTGGATAAGATCCAGCTCTTGTCCTCAAGGAGCTTTAGGTGGCTGGCCCATTAGGTAGCAAAGGAACAAGCGTGCTATTGGAAGCAGACCCCCAGACCTAGCACCTGTGCCAGACTCTCTTGGTCAAGGTCAACAAGTCATTAAAAAGAGTTCAACTGTTTAGGATTAATATCTGGACTTCAAACCATTGGGAACAAGCTTGCATTGGTCCCAGAAAGTCTTTGGGTTCTGATGATGAGCATGCAATGATCTAGAGTTATAACTGTGGGCATGTCAAGCCCAGTTGGGGATGGGGTCAGGGAAATAGGCCAGTTTTTTTTTTTTTGCGGTTCGCGGGCCTCTCACTGCCGTGGCCTCTCCCACTGCGGAGCACAGGCTCCGGTCGCGCAGGCTCAGCGGCCATGGCTCATGGGCCCAGCCGCTCTGCGGCATGTGGGATCTTCCTGGACCGGGGCACGATCCCGCGTCCCCTGCATCGGCAGGCGGACTCTCAACCACTGCGCCACCAGGGAAGCCCAAAAATAGGTCAGTTTTAGGAAATTTCCAGCAGTTCTAAGAAAAGTTTACTCTATAATCTCTGTTTTTAGTCCCAGATAAAATCCTGTTCAAAACCATCCCAAAGAATGACTTCTCACAGGATGATATTCTGATCCGTCTCTAGCTACAGAAAGCAGTGCATGGGTGACAGGGTTTGAGGGAAGTGTGACACTTTATTCCTTCCCCAATTTTTTCCACACTGACCAGCAGGTGATCTGAGTTCTCATATTACACCAACATTGTCTTTCAGTTGAGATGTTGTCTTCAGAAGCCTATACTTAAAATGTTCTTTTGTTACCTGGAGAAAGTATTGTCCATGTTAGAATGGGTCCTTTTAATCATATTTGTTAGATAATCACTGCTATCTAGCAAAAACCAAAAACAAATATGGGACTGTAAGGAAAGACTCATAGGACAGACACGTTTTGGCAGGAATGGAAGAGCGATTAAAACTTCAGGGCCTGCTCCTTGAGGGAGACCCAGGGCCCAAGTTGAGTGAGAAGTAGGAGCGGCTCAGCAGGGGCTGTGACACCCAGGAGAGCTGGGAGGTGCCAATGACAAGCTTTCCCCACTTCTCCAGTTTTCACAGGAGCTACTGTGAAATTTTCTTGGTAGGTTACGGTTGAAGATTTCGAAATGGTTTGCAAAGGTCTTTATCGGGCATTGTGTATACGGGAGAAATATATGCAGAAGTCATTTCAGAGGTTTCCAAAAACCCCTTCCCAGTATTTGAGGAACATTGAGGGTGAGGCTTCGGTAGCAAATGAGAGCTTCTATCCAGGTAAGTAATTTTCTTATATAATGTCTGGAATATAGCTTTAGGTTTAACTACTAACTGTTAAAAGTGCCCCATGATTATAAGTAACCCAGTTTTAAGATATCATAGTCATCTTTGGCTCCGTTCTCTCTCCCGCCCAAGTGCCCAATCACTTGATTCAGTCTGTACAATATCTCTCAGAACCTCCTCTCTTCACCATTCCTCAAGCTCTAATTTAGGTGCATATTTCTCTTTGTCCAGATCATTGCAATAGCTTCCTAACTACTCTGTTAAATTCTAATCTCACTTCCTTTCAGTTCATCCTCACTTTGGTACCAGTTATTATAAAACAGATCTGAGCACATCCTTCTCCTGACAAAAACCTTTAACTACGCCCCCTACAAAGTTAAGTCCAGTCTTGAGCCTGGCATTCAAGGCCTACCACCATCTAGCCTTCTAACTATGTTTTATTTATCTGTTATTTATTTATTTTTGGACTTGCACACTCAATCTATTTATAAACTTACCTCCTTTACTCCACCTTTGAACTCTTTGTCCTGGTTGGAAGCATATCCTGTTGTCCATTTAGTTCAGCACATTCCTGCCCCTGTACTGTTGCCATGCCATTCCCTGTGCTGCATTGCCCTTCCTTTCACTTTTTTACTATATGTCCAAATGTCCAGATCCAGTCTCATCCTTCAAGGTACAGCTCGACCATTATCATTTCCTTCCTTCCTCTGACCTCTGTACAAAAGTAAACTACAGGTTTTGACTTTCCATAGCACTTTATTTACATATCTCATTTTTACTTTCTTTCTTATATAGTACATATTTTTAAACAATCATATTTTAATAATTTCTATTGTATAACTGTATCATAATTTATTTAATCAATTCCTATATTTAGGCGTTTAGATTTCTGACTTTTAAAAGTTTATCTCCAGGGCTTCCCTGGTGGCGCAGTGGTTGAGAGTCCGTCTGCCGATGCGGGGGACACGGGTTCGTGCCCCGGTCCGGGAAGATCCCACATGCCGCGGAGTGGCTGGGCCCGTGAGCCATGGCCGCTGGGCCTACGCGTTCAGAGCCTGTGCTCCACAATGGGAGAGGCCACGGCAATGAGAGGCCTGTGTACCACAAAAAAAAAAAAAAGTTTATTTCCAACAAGGTTACAATAAACATCTTTATTAAGACATCTTTGTACAATTGCTCTATTATCTTTAGGATTAGACTTCTAGAATTGAAATTCAGGGGAGGCAGCTATTTAAGGTTTTTGAACTATCAACTTGTTATGTTGTTAAAAATTTCCAGTTCTAGAGCTTCTTCTCTTTAATTCCTTTTAATATTAAAATCATAGTAAACATGTTCCAGTTTGGTAACTCATAACATTGGTTTGTTCATCTTCTATAGTATTGACATTTAGGATGACTTGCCTTTGTTTCTCCTAAATTATACTTTATCTCTCTAGTATATTTAAGAGTAGGGACTCGAAAGTTTATACTTGACATAGCAATGTACTGTCTCACTTCTTTCGTGTTCCTTATCTCAGTTTTGGATAGAAAATGTGCCAACATTTTCTGTTTTCTTTTTTTTTTTTCTTTTGGTCATCAAAATTTATACAGCAGGTTCTTTTTTAAAAATATATATATATGTTTCTTAGTAAATTTATTTATTTATTTATTTTTGGCTGCGTTGGGTCTTCGCTGCCGCACGTGGGCTTTCTCTAGCTGCGGAGAGCGGAGGCTCCTCTTCCTTGCGGTGCGCGGGCTTCTCACTGTGGTGGCTTCACTTTGTTGCGGAGCACGGACTCTAGGCATGCGGGCTTCAGTAGTTGTGGTACTCGGGCTCAGTAGCTGTGGCTCGCGGGCTCTAGGGCACAGGCTCAGCAGTTGCGGTGCCCGGGCTTAGTTGCTCCGCGGCATGTGGAATCCTCCCGGACCAGGGCTCAAACCCATGTTCCCTCTATTGGCAGGCGGATTCTTAACCACTGCGCCACCGGGGAAGCCCTATACAGCAGATTCTTATTAGTTAACCATTTAATACATATTAGTGTATATATGTCAATCCCAATCTCCCAATTCATCACACCACCCCCCTAAAACCTAAAACTGCTCAAAAAAATTGTCTGTTAAAAAATAACCACTCTAAATTAAGACTGATAGAGAAGCTTGGTTTAAATAAGGAAAAGGCCCAAACTCTACATTTTAACGGTAGTTTTACTTTTATTTCTATGCAGTTATCTCAAATGTTAATAAAATGCTCTTAACAGGAAGATTTTAACAATTTTAATAAATAACGAAAATGGTTTGTAAGAAGTATTGCAATTATATAAACAGAAATTCTGAAGAACTTGAAAATCATTCTTACACTAGATAAAATGTTATTGTTATTTTATACTACTAATTTAGTCACCTTTGGGAAATAATGTAAAAATAAACTTTAGCTTAGCTCTGGATAATTACAACTTATGACATACAGAATTCCATACAAATGAGATCTTACAGTATTTAACTTTGGTTATTTTTATGTGGTCATTCATTCTATGTGCTGATATATTATTGTGTGTTTTATTGAAAAAGTCTTTACCCCTCCCATGAAGAAGAGAGAAGACCCCTTCCGAACAGATAACCTCCCGGAAAACCTCGGTTATCACCTCAAAATGAAGGACGGTGTGGTTTACATCTATCCTAATGAAGAAGCAGCCAGCAAAGAGGAGCCTAAGCCACTTCCTTACCCAAATCTGGACACCTTCTTAGATGATATGAATTTTTTACTTGCTTTAATTGCTCGAGGACCCGTGTAAGTGTTAAGACCTAAACTACTGCTACTATTACTACTACTAACAGTAAGACTACGTATTAATTAATTGCTTACAAGGTTCAAACACTATGTTAAAACCTTCATGTGCATTGTTTCTTTTTCTCCTCACAATCGTTCTATGAGGTGGGTATTTTTATAACTCCCAATTTACACGCTGAGACTTTGACGAGTTAAGTGATTTGCCCAAAGTCACACAGGTGGCTGAGACAGGCTTTGAGCCCCAATCCTCCCTCATTATTATTTATGTACAGTTTTGATGAAAAGATTAAGTCCTTGGAGCCCAATACTTTTCAAGTTAGATTAATGCAGAGTAAGCCAGTTCCATTTGGAAACAAACATAATAGTTTTCTACAGGTTATAAGGGTCCTGATGGTTTTGAAATTGTGACTGTTTTCCTTAGATGTCTGGAATTTTTTACAATCATGATTTAATTTTCACAGTAAGACCTATACCCACCGGCGCCTGAAGTTCCTCTCCTCCAAGTTCCAGGTCCATCAGATGCTCAATGAGATGGATGAGTTGAAGGAGCTGAAGAGCAACCCCCACCGGGATTTTTACAACTGCAGGAAGGTAAACATATTCGGTGCTCAGGGGTCATTCCTGGACAAAAACATTAATCCACTTATTTCTTGAACAGGAAAGAAAGATACTGTTTTTCTGATTCATGTAAGATTTCTGCAGGTTCAGTAGAACTTCATGAAAGGAGATAGATGATGTCTAAAAGATTAAAATGCCTTTTCTGCTGTTTTCTGCATAGAAAGGTTTATCACATTATTGCCATAAAAAATTATAGTTATCATCAACAACAAAAATAATAAAAACGAATAGAACCTCAAAAACCACTATTCTAGGATTTGAAAGGTCTTCACTCTAGTCCTCTTTCTTCTACTTCCTGACTGTAAGACATTGGGGAGGAAATGATTAAATATTTCTGAGTTTCAGTTTCCTCATTTGTAAAACTGGGAAATATATCTGCTCAATCTAGCTCATAAGAGGATTGTGAATAGCAAATGGAAAACTAATCAACTAGAAACACTTCCAAGATGTGTTCTGACCACTTAAATGATTGCAAGGAAGTGGGAGTAGGAAATATATGAGCAGAGGTTTGGGACAAATCCCTGGCTCAGCCACCTGTATAACCTTGGGCAAATTACTTAATCTATCAAAACTTCCGCTTATAAAATTGTACTCATAAAAATACCAACTCATAAGTGCCATCGCTGTGCCATGGCTTCATCATTTCAACCTTTCTCCCTTTGGGGCTGAAAGCTGTAGCAGCTGCTTCACTTCCAGCTGTGTCTCATGGGTGGAGAATTGTCCCCAAGACTTTTGTGTGGATCAAATGTAGGAAGTAAATTTGATGCACAGATATCCAGGAGAAGCAGGCAATATTACTGTATCCAGCCTAAACTTTCACATCCTCACAAGGGCACAAAAAGGTGCTACGGGTTCATTCTTTGCTCGGCCACCTCCACCAGCTGCCAGGTCACACCCCTATCATATACTCCTTTCTCCCATCAGAGTGGGATTGGCAGGTACCACAGAGAAGCATAACTCAAGCTGATTGTTGGTTTTTCTTTGTCTGAATGTACACACAGGTTGATACCCATATCCATGCAGCCGCTTGCATGAACCAGAAACATCTACTGCGCTTTATTAAGAAATCTTACCAAGTCGATGCTGACAGAGTGGTCTATAGCACCAAGGAGAAAAATCTGACCCTAAAGGAACTTTTTGCTAAATTAAAAATGCATCCCTACGACCTGACTGTTGATTCTCTGGATGTTCATGCTGTAGGTTGAAAAGATAATGTCAGTTTCATCTAATTCTCAGAACCCCACACGCCTTTCCCCTACAAACTCTCCCTTCTCAGAGCCCGCTAAACTACATGGGCTTACCATGCTAACTGAAAGAACCCATGGACAACTTTGAGGTTCTCTCATTGTCAGCTGTATTGGATTCCATTCTTGGAGCCCAAGCCCTTCTCCTGTTTTGTTTTTTGTTTTTTTAAATAAATTTATTTTATTTATTTTATTCTTGGCTGTGTTGGGTCTTCGTTGCTGTGCATGGGCTTTCTCTAGTTGTGGTGAGCTAGGTCTGCTCTTCATTGTGGTGCGCATGCTTCTCATTGTGGTGGCTTCTCTTGTTGTGGAGACAGGCTCTAGGCACGGGCTTTAGTAGTTGCAGCACGCGGGCTCAGTAGTTGTGGCTCATGGGCTCTAGAGCACAGGCTCAGTAGTTGTGGCGCACTGGCTTAGTTGCTCTGCGCCAAGCCCTTCTCCTGTTACCAGGCCACTGTTCCTTGTGGCCATTCCCTAACTCTCTGTGTTCAGGCAGCTCTGATAAAGATATACTTGTGCTCCTGTTTCCTGATGCAGGGACGTCAGACTTTCCAGCGTTTTGATAAGTTCAATGACAAATACAATCCTGTAGGAGCAAGTGAGCTACGGGACCTCTACCTGAAGACAGACAATTACATTAATGGGGAATATTTTGCCACTATCATCAAGGTGAGGAGAAATCAACCAGATCTATGGTACCTGGCCTGGTTCTTGAGGAGGGGGAAGAAGAGAGGGAGGGAAGGAAGGAGAAAAGAGGGAAGGAAGGAAGGAAGGAGGGAAGAAGAAAGGGAGGGAGGGAAGAAGGAGAGAGGGAAAAAAGGAAAGAGAAAAGAGGGAAGGAAGGAAGGAAAGGAGGGAGGGAGGGAGGGAGGGAGGGTGCTATCCCTGGGGTCAGGCAATACACAAATGAATGTGATAATTTCTTCTGAAACATTCACTGTAATGACTTTCAAAGACCTTGATTCCTAGGACAGAGACCCTAAGGGTGTGGATTTAGGATTAAGGACCTGGCTATTCCAGGCTTTTGGAGTTGTAAGTTCAGGAAGAATTAGGATCAGAATCCATCCTGATCTTCATGACACCTGAACATTAGGAGGCAGCAATGACAGGTGCAGTTGGGAGATGTGTGTTTGGGGAGATAGGGGGCATATGAAAAGCTGAATCTCTTTTGCAGCAGTGCCTTGGGATTTCATCATCTTTAGTCTGACTCTTTTTCTCTCTAGACTCCATTACATCCTATTAGTCTTTTAGCCCGACTAGCTCCCCCTCACCTCTCAGGCTCCTTACATCTTAACCTTGATAGTTTTCCTCTGACTGCCTTTCACATTTCCTCTGTTCTTCTTAGTACCCATCTCCTCTCCCTAGACCCCACAGGTTTAGACCCCTGAGGGACCCGTGGGAATTCCTGGCTTTGGACTCCTCTCTTGGCTTTGCAGGAGGTAGGTGCAGACTTGGTGGACGCCAAGTACCAGCACACTGAGCCCCGCCTGTCTATCTACGGCCGCAGTCCTGATGAGTGGAGCAAACTCTCCACCTGGTTCGTCCGAAACCACATCTACTGCCCCAACATGACATGGATGATCCAGGTCCCCAGGATCTAGTATGTACCCACCCACTGGAAACCCTGAAGCCTGCCTTCCTCCCACCTGCCTCACGTCCTCCACACCAACAAGGAATGTGCAGCACATCTGGACAGAAATAAGCTTTGTTAAACAGCAGTCAGTACTGGGGCCCGGGTGCCTGGTTTTGTCCCTTCTGGGTTTAGCACTCTTGATGACAGACAGGAGTTAGGAAGATCATTTCAGTTCAGTTTTCTAACCAGGTTTTTTGGCTTTGTTTTGTAAAACAGGGGACTTTATGCAGATCACAAAATAACTTCTTGAGAATGATTAAGACTTAAGATAAGAACTATATACATTTTACTATACATTTTCTTTCTCTTGGTCTTCCTCTCTGTGTCCAGTTCACTCTTTCCCATGCGCATCTGTACTGGGGTGTACCTTTCTTGTATCAGAACCTCTACCACTGTCTGTCGATTGTCTCATCTACAAGTGCTCAAGTTCTCCATGATTAATGAGTATTTATCAATGGTATTATCACCTGCTAATTACTCATTGCCCTCAGGGATGTTCATATCATTGATCTTTTATCTAACTTAAGTGTTTATATATATTGTCTAGCCACCTACCTCCATGCTGTGTGTGCCCTGTGACAACGCAAGAGTTTTATCCTGTCTCTTTAGCCAAAAATAAAAGTAGCTTTTTGACTGGAGTAAAACATCCTGTCTAATATCATTAAGGAAGAGATATTAAAGCATTAGAGTGTGGTGGTTAGAAGCATGGGCCCTGGCTCTGGACTGGCTATGCTTGAATCCTGGCTCTACCACTTACTAGCTGTGTGACCTTGGCAAGTTGCGTGACCTCTCTGTGCCTTAGTTTCATCATCTTTAAAATGGGGTCATAATGGTACCTAATTTATTGTGTTTTATGAGGATTAAATTAGCTAATACTTCTGGCCACTTAAAAGAGTGGATGGCATATATTGGGTGCTATATAAGAATTTGTTAGATTGCCCCCTGGCCACAGCATATCATAGGTGTTCTTGATAACTGTTTCACGCTCACGATACCACACATGTAAAAATCATTGAACCTTTCATGACAGAGTTCCCATACTCTTCATTTTCTATCTGGACTTAGCTGTGAACGTTTAGTTTTCTTACCACAGAGGATTTGTAGAAGATATAGGGGCATGTGGTCCAGCAAGAAATTTATACCTCCTATGCCAAACCCAAACTGAATCCTTCTTTATGGGTAACCAAGAAGAATGTACCAGAGTGGACCTAGGATGGAGACACTACGTCTTCTCCTGAACATGGCATTTAGTCCTTTGCTTGCATCTGGTCCTTTGCTTTGAACTATTAGTCCAACAAATCTTTTCCTCCTAAATTCTCTTCATTCCTGCCTCTAGTGATGTGTTCCGATCTAAGAATTTCCTTCCACACTTCGGAAAGATGCTGGAGAATATTTTCATGCCAGTGTTTGAGGCCACCATCAACCCCCAGGCTCACCCAGACCTCAGTGTCTTCCTCAAGCATGTAAGCATGGCCCTGAAAGCCTTCCTATGGCTGCACATGAACTAGCCCGCCTACCTAACCATGATTAATTCTTGATGCTTATCTCTGACATTTGGTCCTTGCCTTTGGAAGCAGAAAGTTTGTCTGAGGGCCGGGACCCTGCCTTCAGACTGAACCCATTACGTGGCTCACTCTTCCTGACAGATTACTGGCTTCGACAGTGTGGATGATGAGTCCAAACACAGCGGCCACATGTTCTCCTCCAAGAGCCCTAAGCCCCAGGAGTGGACCATGGAAAAGAATCCATCTTACACTTACTATGCCTACTATATGTACGCAAACATCACGGTGCTCAACAGCCTGAGAAAGTAAGTAGATGAGAACTGGAGCTAGAAGGAGAATCTATTTAGCACACCTCTTTCCTCATACATTGGCACCCTAGGTGATTGAGGGCCTACGCTGCTGGGATGCTGCCAGCTGGCTCAGAGCAGAAATTTCTTTCCCTTGTCTTTTTCTTCGGTTTCTTTATTTATTTAGGGGCAGGAATGGACAGTTTGGAGCCTTCAGTAACTTTCACAGTTCCTTTTCTTTGGAAGTTTAGGAATTTACACTAATCACTGTGCAATTTACTATAAAATTCCATACATTTTACCTTTCTTGATATATCTGGGTAAGGAATAAATAGAGGACTATCATAATGGGGTTTTCTGGAAATGTTTCCCCGCTAAAGTGTGAGTAGGAGAAACAACGACATGGTGATATTGGTAAAAGTTGGGTGGAAACTGAAGATGTTTCTGTTCAGGTAATCAAAACTTTCCTCCATACCCTCATATCCTATGTTGTCTCTTTTTTCAAAAAGCCTGTGTTTGGGAAGAATTAAGATTATGATTTGGAATTGTCAGTTTTGCTGAATACTTTGGATACCCCACTCCCTTTCAGAGTGTTCTGGTGTTTCCTACCAGATTTTCTTATAAATCACTCTATGCCCAGCATTGTTGCCAGGTCCCAGTCAGTCACCTGTGATTGCTATAGTAGCTCCGTTTCCCTAGGGAACGAGGCATGAATACGTTTCTGTTCCGACCTCACTGTGGGGAAGCTGGAGCTCTCACCCATCTCATGACAGCATTCATGACAGCAGATAATATCTCTCATGGCCTGAATTTAAAAAAGGTGAGTTGGAAGCTCTCTTCTCAATATTAACTTTTATACTGGAGCTAGAGGAACAGCATTTTTTCCCCTTATCATTCTGTCACAAGTCATTATCAACACTGGAATCAAATTAAAGTAGAGCAAAAAAGATTTTTGAGATTATTTAGTGCATCTCATTTTACAGAGGCCCGGAGAAGTAAAGGAAGTTGCTCAAGATTACCTAGATAGTTGGTGGCAGGGAGGAGTTAATGCAGATCGCCTGACTTGCATTTTAGAACTCTGACAAGGGATAAATCAGAGGCAGCTTGGCTTACCTGAAACTGGTTTTCACCAGATTTCATGTTATAGCATGTTTTAAAATGCCTCTGGTGTGAGTCAGAACTTTCTTGTAGGGAAAAAGAATGTTTCAAGGTGAAGTCTTTTGCCTAACTAACTAGACAATTAAAACACAAACAGCTGGGTTTGACTCAATGCTTCTGAAAATTGATCCCAAATAAATTTCTTCTAAATAGTATTTACATTTAAAAGCTATTATTCTTCTTTACAAGGGGATTTAAAGAATAGGTGATAATTTTGTTGAAAGGTAAAACTTGAGGTAACCAGGAAGTTTTAACTTTTCTAGTTTGTATCCCTTTCTCAACATTAAAAAAATTTTTTTTCACTCTTCCTTTACAGAGTCCTGTGTTACAGTATTTGTTTTTCTTAGCCCAGATTCCCATTGCTATGTCGCCATTAAGTAACAACAGCTTATTTCTAGAATATGCCAAAAATCCGTTTTTAGATTTCTTCCAGAAAGGGCTAATGATCTCACTGTCTACAGATGACCCGATGCAATTCCACTTCACCAAGGTACACATATGGAATTTTGAGTAATACAAGTATATTTTTGCTGAAATGTTGTTTACCACCCAGAATTTTAAAGTCAAATCAAGATATTTCATTATTCTTTTTGTGCAGGATGTGGGTTATTTCTTTTAATGCATTCCTTTTTCTTCCTTTCTTTTTTTTTTTTTTTTTGGCCTCATTTAAATAAATAACCCAAGGAGCCCCTAATGGAAGAATATGCCATTGCTGCACAAGTCTTCAAGCTGAGTACCTGTGATATGTGTGAAGTGGCAAGAAACAGTGTTCTGCAATGTGGAATTTCTCATGAGGTAGACCTGCCCTTGACTGGCTCTCCTTCTGAGTTTAGAATTTGGCAACTTGAATATTGAAAAATTAGTTGGGGAAACATGTTGAAAAATTATTTCACAAATCATGTGCAATTACTATGGACAGGGACTAGAAAAAATTATTCTGTCTCTCTGGCCATGCTTTTTGGGCAAGGGAAATAAAATATAATTGATTTCTCAGCAGACCGTGCACATTGAGGTACTGGATGAGTGCTTTTAATGGTTTATTGTTTTCCTCTTGCCCGTAGCTAACATAAGGAAGGAATCTTGGTGGAGGATGTAATTATTGTCTATATCAGGGTAAAAAGAGACAACAATCATTCTGTTTCCTTTTCTCTTATAGGAGAAAGTAAAGTTTCTGGGTGACAATTACCTTGAAGAAGGTCCTACTGGAAATGATATCCGAAAGACAAATGTGGCCCAAATCCGCATGGCCTATCGCTACGAAACCTGGTGCTATGAACTTAATTTAATTGCTGAAGGCATTAAATCAGGAGAATAAAACAAATAAACCAAATAATAATATGGGTGAGATTTTCATTGTAGAGTGTGAATAACAATAGTTAACAGTAATTGAATCCCTACTACAAGCCAAAGATTGTATTAGATATTGTTCCATTGACATTATTTCATTTAATGTTTTGCACAACTTTATAGGTATTATTACCTCCATTTTGGGGAAGATGAGTAAACTGAGGTTGGTGAAGTTAATAACCTGCACAATTGTACAACACAGGGAATATAGCCAATTTTTTATAATAACTGTAAATGGAATATAACCTTTAAAAATTATGAATCACTATGCTGTACACCTGTAACATATAGTAGTGTACATCAACTATACCTTAATTAAAAAAAGAGATGACCTTTGATAAAAAAAATAAGCTGCACAAGGATGCACCTAGTGAGAGGCAGCAATGAGGACCTGGGTTTTTCTGACTCTTGAGTGTCCATGACTTCCAGGCAAAACGGTTATTAAGGCAGGGCAAAAATACAAGCAAATGATGGGACTTCCCTTGTGGTCCAGTGGTTAAGACTCTGCACTCCCAATGCAGGGGGCCCAGGTGCAATCTCTGGTCAAGGAACTAGATCCTGCATGCCACAACTAAAATATCCTGTTTGCCGCAACTAAGACCCGGCGCAGCCAAATAAATAAATAACTATTTAAAAAAACAAAAACAAAAACAAGCAAATGATTTGATATAGGGAGAATGTAGGCTTTTGGTTTATAGAATGAAACTTGCTATAGGCACTTAGACTTCTGAAAAGTCCTTTTGACAGGATACATCTGAAGGGTGGCTTTCTTAGACAAAAACAGGTGTACCCCAAGATAGAAAATCTGTAATTATGAGTTATTACACTTATGGAGAATTTATCTTATGAAAGGATTCTTAGTTTTAAGGATATAATTGACAATAAAGTTATAGTCAGCTGTAGTGGTACGTTTTAAACGATTTCACTTACCAAAATAAGATACACGTGTAACTTTTTAGAAACATTCCTGTTACTCAAGGTCAGGTGGAATTCAATCCAATTAGCCAGACCATACTTCTATACGTATACAGTTGTGTTGCCATCTAGTGGTTGGGCTGATACTTCATTCCACTTATTCAATAAACAATTACTGATCAAACATCTAAAGTACCAGGTACTATTCTAGGCAGCAAAGATATAAAGAATAAGATTTCACTTCTACTCTCAAGTTATTCACAGCAAGAAGTTATAGTATGAGTGGATACAAAAGTGAAAAAGAGCATTTTGTGAAACATCCCAGAAAGTAATGACGTTTCAAATGGATAAAAAAAATTAAAAGCAAATTCCTGCATGCTTCCACATTCTGTACAGGTAGCCATAAGCATAGGCATGATTCCAACAGCATGTTTGTACTAGCCCTGGTGTTAGAATGCTCTCCCTGGTTTCTGAAGTTGAAGTTCTGTTTGCTGAGTATTTGTAAGTCCCTTGGAAAACCTGATTTTATTTTACCTTGGCCTCTTTGTCATCAAAATAATATAAGTTGCCAAATTAAACTTTCTATTCTCAGATTTTAAAAGGCATGAACTACCATTATGTATATCTCCATCTTACCCATGAGAGGGCAGTAGAATACATACATGTTAATTCATTTATTACATCCATGCAGATTTGGTTTCCAATTTGGTACTTGGAATTCGATTTGCTCATTTTGTCATATAGTCTCCTGGAATTCAAAGTTTGAACTTTGAAATAAATTTGAAATTCCAAAGCCACACTATTCTAGCCCCAAATTTTATCTTAAACAATTGTTTGGGAAGTTTTCTAAATACATAAGGGATTTTTTGGTGGTGAGCAGGAGGAGTCCATAAAGATCAGTGTTCAAAATTTACTACAAATTTATTTCCTCATTGAGACATGATTAAAAATATGTCTTGTCAAAAAAATATGTCTTGTCATTCCTCTTTTTCTCCCCCCCATCACAGAAGAGACTTCCTGTTTCATTGTCCACGGCTCATGGTTTCACAGTGGTTTGGGACATGCAGCTTTTATTGCTTTGGCTACGTTTGGCTTGTGACAGTCATCTGTGATGTGTAACCAAACACTGCTCTTTCTGGCCGTCTTCTATTTTGGTACCTCTATGCGAACAGATATGGGGAGTTTGATCACCAAATCCAAGAGGTTCTGGTGGGGGTGGGGTGAGGTAGGGTGGAGTCGGGCGGGCAGAGGCAGGGTGGGGTGGTTAGCAAGTGCCTGGGAAACAGGCTCGAATCATCCTTGACTCGCAGCCTTAGTGAAACTGGGCTGCTGCTCGCAGTAGGCACTGCGCCATGCACATACCTGAGTATGAGTGTGTTGCAGGCGTAGCGCTTAAGCATGTGTGTCACAACAGGGCGTGGGAGCCGACCTCAGGCACTGGGAGTATCAAAGGCAACCCTGCTCTGGGATTTCACGCCTCAGGTGTCCGGAGCGTCATTTGCATCTGTGTATGTTTCAAGTAGGCGCTGTCCCGCAATTGCCGGAGAAATGTTTGTTTCCTCCTTGAGCTCAGCCCGAGAAATGGTGCTGCTCTTTCACTGGAGACACCAGGCCTACTGAGCCCGGTGGCAGGAGACAATTCTATGGTTTCTTTGAGTGAGGTGCCATTTGGATTCCTTGATTAGGCTTTCTCTCACGGGTGGTTGTGAGGAGTCAACCTTCGTGTAAAGTCCTGGTCCTTCGCCGTGGGGCCTGTCGGACGGCAGGCACGGCAACGGCGAAGGAGCTTTGGCTAGAGGCCCTCGGCTGGACGACAGTGGCGCCGGTAGCCTGCCTCCTGGGGCCGCACCCTTTCGGCGCCCAAGGTCCTGGGCAAGATTCTGGCCCCTACGCCGAACTCCAGAGGGGGCGGTTCCCCTCTGGACGGTCCCCGGGCGGTGCCGGGGGCGGGCCCGACCGTGAGGGGTGGGAACAGGAACCAATAAGAACAGGACTTTGCCGGGGCGGGGCCTGCGGCCGGGCCTGTGGGGGCGGGACGGAGCCCACCCAGAGTGGGAGCGAGCCGACTGGGCGCTTCTGCGCGGAGGACGAGAGCCTCGGAGCCCAGCCGCGGAGGCGGCGTCGAGGACGAGGGCAAGTAGGGGTAGGGAGACCCGGGCGGGGTGTGAGGCAGGGGCTTCGGACCCTCGCGGCGGAGGGTGTCGCAGAGCGGGGCCACGGAGCGTCGGGCGCCGTCCGGCCGCTGCGCGGGAGCGGGCTGGCGGAGGTGTCGGCGCCGCCCACGCTCTCTCGGCACCTCCACGGCCTGGAGGGACGCCCGAGCGTGCAGCCCGGCGCCCAGCGGACGCCGCGCGTTGGGAGCCCGCTCGTCGGCCTCGGAGGTTGTGGCGGAGCCTGGCTGAGGGTCTCCTCGCCGCTCCCCTCGGGGCGCGGGGACCGCCGTCCAGGTGACGCTCGGGGACGCTCGACAGTCCTGGGGTAGAGGCAGGGAGCGCCCCGCATCCAGGAAGAAACATGGGGCTCTCTCCAGGATTAGCCACGGCGCTTGAACGTCGACAGGCTGAGACGACGGACTTTACATTTTTGCTTTTTTGTGCTTTGATTCTTAACAGAATCTGACGAGCACAGTAGTGAAAGTTGTCAAGTAGGATTTTGATTTAAAAATCTGGCATTGGAACATCTAAGAGCTTCTAACTAGTATGGCAGAAGATGATCAGAATATGAGTCAGGGGCTGGAGCCTCGGCCAGGACCCACATACCAGATGTGATGCCTCGGTCAAGTAGACTTTTCTGGGCCTACGTTTCCTTAGCTGTAAAATCGAGATGCTCATGCGTGCCTGGGGGTATTCTGAGGGTCAAATGAGATGCGTGAGAGTATTCCATAAGTGTTAGGTATTGCATATTCTGTAAAACAAGTGCCAGGCACATAGTAGGCACGTTGTAAACATTTACCCTAAAGCTAGTGATTCACCTACAGTGTTTTAGATCAAGTCCTACACCTTCGTTTACTGTGTAAATAAATTGCTTAAGCTCATTTTCCACAAATCACCATTGTTGGAAATGTGGTCCATTTTTAACTGATTAATGAATTTTTCTAGAATAGCATATATTATCGATACACTGTTACTGATTGTTTACCAAGAAGTTTGGTAGCAATCAGTCTATGTCTTTGCTTTAGATAAATAGTTGTCGTTTAAGTTACCTGGTAGAGTAAGCTGGGAGTATTGTTTCAAATCAGACTTGTATTTGCTTTTGTAAGATTTAAGTCCTCCAAAACAAAATTAATATATAGCCGCATTTTGGGGGTACAGCCTTTATTATAGACATGTGCATTATTTTCTGTGGGTATGTGTGTGAGGTGTTGTGTTGGGAGAGCAGAAATGAAAAAAGAGTAGTAGTTTGCAACCAGCAGACTTTGACTAGGGATACTTATAGGCGTGTTCTGAAGTCGTTTCCCAGGCAGAAACCAGGAAATGTAGTAATTGTGTCTCTTGGCTTTTCATTAGTTTTTTTGTGTTGAGTGTGGCAATAGACTTTTAAAATAATGCAAATATAAAGGAAGAATATTAGTTTTTCTGATGCGACAATAAGCACTTTTCTAAAGCTGAAAATTATGTTTTAAATGATCTGTAGTAAGTCTTACATTATAGACAAGAATTTTAGACCACTGGATACCAAGATCAAATTAAATGGAGGAGAGAGAAAGTTTCTAGTGAATGTAATTTTTGTGTTGCTTTAACAGTTTTACATGTTTCAACAGTTCAGTGCAAGATGGATGCTTTGAAACACCAGTTTCAAACATGTACTCCATATATAAATTTTGCTATGATTTATAATTTGTTGATCTTGGAGGACTGAAGCCTCATATTCGCGTTATTTATTGAGCACCTAATACATTCCAAGGCACAGCTTTAGCACTTATATTCATGTATGGGCAGGATATAATTCCTTCCATCTAGGAGATTACACTTTACCAAGTGGGCTAACATAAGCTGTTTTTAAAACTGATGTTAACAGTAACATCAACCAGCATTTACTGGGACCTTCTTTGGGCCAGGCAGTGCTCTAAATTCTTTACATGCCTTATCTTATTTAATCCTTACAGCAGCATCTTGAGGGGTGTTATTATTATGATCTCCTCATTGAGAAACAAAAAGGTTGAATAACTTTCCCATATCAAACAGCCTAGGTGCCAGAGCTAGGTAGGACTCAAACCAGACAGTTGGGCTCCAGAAATCCTGATCTTAACCTCTTCATTATATTGAGTGTAAAATTCTGTGAGTGAGATACAAATGAAATCCAACAAGCATTTAAAAGAAAGTTCTGTAAAGAACTTCTTCAAAAAGAAGGAAAGAAAGAGAGAAAGAAACTGGTATTGCAAGGAGTAGATGAAGGCATATCCAAGCTACAATTATACTTTATATGTAGGAGAATTTTTTTTTCCTGGTGAATGATGTGGGATTCTTTTCGTTTCTAAGCCCTCAGTCACTCAGTTACTACAATAATGGCATTATCTTAATACTATAAGAGGTGATTATTTTTTAATAAGTTTAAAATGTTTGTTCTCAGACCATAAGTTAAAGTTAGATTCAAGAAAAGAAAATGTTTCCCTGCCTTCAAGATGCTTATAAGTAGACATGTAAATAAGTCCCTACAATTTCAGTGTGATAAGAGTTATAACAGAGATATAGTTATAGAGTTAATGGGACCATTGATGAGGGAAGATAATTCTGTATATGGTAGGGGGGAGGATTAGTGAGAAGATACCATATTTGAATTTGGCTTTAAAGGATGAATAGGAGTTTGCTGAGTTGGGGAAGGGAACAGAAGATATGGATGAAAACCAGGAATATTATGTGAAAGTATATGGTATGTTTGAGGAATGTGTTGTAGTCCATATTGTCACTAAAAGTCAGAGTGTATAGAGATGAGGGGTTGGGCTAAAGAAGGTGGTGCCTGGAAATAAGCTGAAAAAATTAAAATTGCAGAGCTTGGTTGCCAATCACGTTAGGATCGCTGAAATTTCTAGAAATAAGGTAAGTGTGGGATTTCAGTGCCTATCATTTGAAATAATGAAGATTTGCCCAGTTTGGCATAATCTTTCACTTTAGAATATGGTGTTAAAGGTAGTTTTAATACTTTGAAGTACAGGATATACTATAAAACAACATACAGATTTATGCAAGTAAAAAGTTATGACTCAGAGAAAGAGAAAAAAGAAGTCTGCGGTGCCATTTGGTGAAGAGCCTGTTTATCATGCTGAGGACTTTGGACTTGATTCTAAAGACAGTGGAGAGCCAGGGCAGGACTTTAAGTAATTAGGAAAGATAACATGGTGGTGGTATGGTATAGCAGCTGGATTGGATAGAGAGGCAAAAGGTAGAGAGATAAGTTAGGAGGCTGTTGCTATTGAAATAGCCCAGATAAGAGTGGATAAGGGCCTGGAGTAGGAAAATAGTAATAGAGATGAAGAGGAGAGGACAGATGGTATTACAAGGCTTAAAAAGTGATTGGCTTTGAAGGTGAACAGAAAAGTAAAAACTTAGTTTCTCAGCTTGGGAAACTGGATAGAGGAACTTGATTTAATTATTAATGTGAGGGGAAGATAATTGTTTCAGTTTTGAACATGGTGAGTTAGAAGTGTCTATGGAGCATTCAGACAGAGGTGTCAAGAGAGGATCCAGAGCCCAGAAGAGAGGCTGAGATTGGGGATTCAGATTTCGGAGTTAGCCAGTAAGTGGAAATTGAAGCCGTAAGAGCAGATGAAATTGTTTGGGGGGAAGACAAGGAATTAGAAGAGAAGAGGGCCAAGGATAAATTATTTGCTTTGTATGAATAGAAGGGATTCATTTATACTAATTTTCTTATTAATTGTGATTATAAAGAAATTAAATGGGTTTTAATTGAAGGTTAAACAGCTTTTACATCCAAATGAATCCTGTTCTTTTAAAATTTCACTGGGAGTCACTCATTTATTCCCAAAGTGTATTGCCCAAACTATTACTGGAGTACCTCTTTGTAAAAAAAAAAAAACTTTATAGCAAATTCACAGCCAATAAAGAAAGTAGATCTTCTGGCTTTATTATAGAATTCTTTTTCCTCCTCTGTACTTTCTAGTTCCATGCTTATAATAGATGGGCCCCAACTTAAGATGGTTCCGCTTCTGATTTTTCGACTTTACGATGGTGCAAAATTGGTACGTACTCAGTAGAAACTGTACTTCGAATTTTGAATTTTGATCTTTTCCTGGGATAGCAGTATGCGGTGTGATGCTCTCTCCTAATGCTGGGCAGAGGCAAGGAGTCAACCTCCCAGTCAGCCACATGATTATTGATACAAGGATAAACAGCCGATACACTTATAACCATTCCGTACCCATAGGACCATTCTGTTTTTCACTTTCAGTACAGTATTCAATAAATTACATGAGATAGTCAACACTTTATTTTACAATGGGCTTTTATCAGATCTTCCTCAACTTACCATGGGGTTACATTCTGAAAAACCCATAATGTGAAAATATCATAAGTTGAAAATGCATTTAGTACATCTGACCTACCAAACATTGTAGCTTAGCCTAGCCTATCTTAAATGTGCTCAGAACACTTATATTAGCCCACAGTTAGGCAAAATCATCTAACACAAAGCCTATTTTATAATACAGTGTATTATCTCATATAATTTATTGAATACTGTACTGTATATGGAAAACAGAATGGTTGTATGTACAGAATGGTTGTAAGTGTATCGCATTTTCACCCTCATGATCGTGTGGCTTACTGGGAGCTGCGGCTCTCTGCTGCTGCCCAACATCGTGAGTATCATACTGCATATCACTAGCCCAGGAAAAGATGAAAATTCAAAATACAGTTTCTACTGAATGCGTATTACTTTGGTACCGTCGTAAAGTCAGAAAATTTTAACTGGAGCCATCATAAGTTGGGGACTGTTTGTAGAGCCTGTTTACCTTGAATCAAAGGTAAGAAAGCATATGACTCTTCCCTCACTTGGTTGTTAGCTCTTAGAAGTCAGAGATAGTGCTTTAAAAAAAAAAAGCCTCCCATATATTTAGATTATCAATAAATGGTTGATTCATCTTGATAACAAACTTATTCAGTCTTGGCTCCAAATGGCTTAGCCATTTCCAAAGTACATTTTCATCTTCAAAGGGTGAAGGCTTGTCACCACTGAGGAGATTCAAAAGAAAGTATTACAGCTTTGAAGGCATTTTCAAACAAGCAGTTTCAAAAATATTTTCCTAGTTTGTAGTATCATTAAAATAAGTGTATGATCTTCTAAGGCAGGGAGTGGAAAACTTTTTCTCTGAAGGGCTAGATAGAAAATATTTTAGACTTTGTGAGCCATACAGTCTGTCATAACTACCCAATTCTGCCAAAAAAGAGCCATAGACAATACTTAAATGAATGAGTATGGACTGAGGTCCAGTTAAAGTTTATTTATGGACATTGAACTTTGGATTTCATAGCATTTTCACATGTCACAAAATGTAGTTATTTGATTATTTTTTCAACCATTTAAAAATGTAAAATTCTCAGAGGCCAAAAACAGATGTTGGGTCACATTTGACCCACAGGTAGACCATAGTCTGCTGACCCTGTTCTAAGGGGTGTTCTTTGAAGTACTTGGATTTGTTTAGTTTTTATAAAATGGTTCTTCAAAGTTATACCTCCTGCTTCCAAATTCTAGTACATTTCTTAAAACATCTGAAAAATTTTCATTCATACTCTATTTCTCATATAGAGTAATTAGAATACATTCCCTTCATTAGTTTGGAACCCGAGATACAGAGAAATAGATTAAATTGTACAGTGTCAGAATCAAAAATATGTTTGAAATGGGCTTCCCTGGTGGCGCAGTGGCTGAGAGTCCGCCTGCCGATGCAGGGGACATGGGTTCGTGCCCTGGTCCGGGAGGATCCCACATGCCGCGGAGCGGCTGGGCCCGTGAGCCATGGCCGCTGAGCCTGTGCGTCCGGAGCCTGTGCTCTGCAGCGGGAGAGGCCACAACAGTGAGAGGCCCGCATACCGCAAAAAAAAATATATATGTTTGAAAATATTTTTCAACATTCAGTATTGCTTACTGAACCAGTTAAACAGCAATCTTTTTGCCTCAGCGAAAGTGGGAACATTGAAAGCTAGGTGGAATAAAAGACCAAAACTGGAAGGAGTGTCCTGCACTGGTTCCCAGAGGGCTGGGCAGGATGGAATCTTTTATCTTTTTCCTCTTTGAATTGTGTGAATAATTTTTATCCTAAGGAAAAGGAAACATGAAGTTTTTCTTCACTTCAGGGGCATTATAGCAGGTTATAAGATTGAAGGATTAAATAATGGTGAGATAAGAGGAAGAAATTTAAAGGACTTAACTTTTTCACATCGAGCCATCCCAGATGTTTCTCTTGCACCTTATATGTTTGAGGAGGAAATTTATGATACTTTTTTGCTTATAGATCTTAGCCTGTTTAGCAGCCTGAAAACATAATTTTAACATTCAGTTCAGGCAGTATTAATCCATTTATATTAGTTATAAGTAATATTTAATGTTCTATTTCTTTAAGTTAGATTTCTGACTTTCATGGTTTTCATAACAGAGATAAATGTTTACAACAGGGGGCATGGAGGACAATTATTAGTTTTTCTTCGAAGTTTAAATTCATAGAAGTGGCATATTTGTGGATTTTTTTTCTGTGTGGTTGTTAATATATAGGACAGATGGAGGTGTGTGTGAGATTTGTTCTTGGTGCTACTTAAAAGATATGTGCTTTTTTTCTTTCTCTCCTTTTTTCCATTCGAGTTAAAAAAACAAAAAACTCTGGCTGTCTAGGATGTTTTCGAGTTGGTTACTTAGCAATATGAAGCATAATTTTGTATTTAAATATTTATCTGTATTCTTTGATACTCTGATTAAATAAGAGTCTGTTAAGGCTGATGATGTTAGGGCCTGCTGGGAGGAAATGACACAGCCTGCTTTACAACAGTATTTACTGCAAAATCACCTTTTCCCTGGTTCCTACTTAAACTGTAAGGGGTAACATGGAACAGAAGAGCAGCATTATGTGAATTAGAGTGATGGTCAGTTTGGTGATGACTGTAATGCAATGGTTATTGCACAGTTAATTTATATTAACATAATTCAAGTTTGAGCAGAATGGTTGGTAAAAATGGTGAGATGCTATCTAACTAGGTTTTATTTTTTAACTTTAAATGCATTCTTCAAGTGTGATGTTTTTAAGAGTTCAGTGATAATTGTTATTTAAAAAGAAACTAGATCAATATACCCTTTAAATGTACTGTTTAATTATTAGGAGAAGAGAGCATGTAGTAAAAAAAATACAGAGCCATGTTCAATAGCTGCATCTAGAAGTACAAAAATGTTGAGGAAATGGTGACTTGAGAAAAAGTGTAAGACTTTAATGAAGATTATTTTAAAAATGGGTTTATCAAATGTGCAAAACCTGACTAAAGTGACATATATTTGTATTAATGTTGCAAATGAAAGTTAAAATCTTTAAAATTGAAAAGATTCTTGGAAACAGCATACTGGACTTTTCGATAAGCCTTTTAAAATATTTTCAAAGAGGACTTCCCTGGTGCTGCAGTGATTAAGAATCCGCCTGCCAATGCAGGGGACACGGGTTCAGTCTCTGGTCTGGGAAGATCCCACATGCCGCGGAGCAACTAAGCCCGTGCGCCACAACTACTGAGCCTGTGCTCAAGAGCCCACGAGCCGCAACTACTGAAGCCCGTGCGCCTAGAGCCCAGGCTCTGCAACAAGAGAAGCCACTGCAATGAGAAGCCCGTGCACTGCAATGAAGAGTAGCCCCCGCTCGCTGCAACTAGAGAAAGCCCGCACGCAGCAACGAAGACCCAAAGCAGCCAAAAATAAATAAAATTTAAATATATATATATTTTTTCAAAGAAAGAAAAGAATATAAAATTATCTCAGTTTCCCTTTTATTTAAGGACCATTCCTGAGAAAGATGAATTATTGTTTTATTTTGTTGCATATCAGTGGCATAAGAGAAAAATGGCTACATATTTCTTGAAAAAAGTATTTGTCTAGAATGCATGGGTGTTATGATGTTTGGTGATTAGTAAGTGGAAAATTGAAAATTGCGCCTCTTCGTGTTGACATACCTCTATTCTGTATCATTATGGGACATTTCAACAGTGCTTATAAGGTGGCTACCGTTTGATGCAGACTTCACAGTCCAAATTGTTGGGATCACTGACTTAAGTTTGTCACATATGGTAGCAAGGTAATTAATAAGGAAGATTTTCTTGTGTTGTTTAAATTTAGCTCCAACTGTATGGTCATATTTATAGAAAAGGAATTGTTGATCCTCGTAAGTTAAACTGGGAAAAATTTTTGAAGTAATTGTAAGTAGTGGAATAGCAAATATGATTAGAAAACATAGAGGAGTTATTTTAAACATTGTTTGAAGCTACTGATAATAGTGCTTTTTTCCCCCCAAAGGTCCACACTTATGTTTTATTGAGTATTTCCTCAAAGCACCCTTCCAACACTCAAGCAGAGGTAGGGAGGGAGGGAGAGTGACAGAGACAGAGAGACGGACACAGACAGAGACAGAGAGACAGACAGAGACAGAGATGGACATATAGACAGTAGTCAAAACAGCACAACTTACAGTGCAGGCATCCTCCTGCTTTCTTCTGAAAGAGACCAGCCGGACTACTGGTCTCCTTGAAGCTTTCCCTCCAGCAGAAGCAGTAGGCTGGGCATGAATGAGCACACTGCCCAGCAGGTCATTGCTGGGCTCTCTTTCTGTCCCATTTGTTCTAAGGGCTTAGAGTGCTCTTTGGAATCACTGTTTTACGTATACAAAAAGCTTTGGTAATTGCTGAAAACCCTCTGAATCTCTTGGGTGTATTGAAAAATATTGAAAGTTATTAATTATTATAAAGGAGACTTGCTGAGTAGCCAAGTTTTAAAAATGTTTTGTTCAGAGCTAATCATACCCATTTACTATGTCACAGCAGAGTTTGATAATTGTTAAGAGGTAAGGAGCTAAGCAGATTGTGCGAATCTGGAATTTTTCCAGTTGAAAAACATTCTCGTTTGGCAGGTGTTTTCCAGTATTTTTGAATAGCAAAATTTGCATATTTAACTGATATTTTTGGCAACCTAGTGAGCTAAATTTGAAGCTGTATGTCTAAGGGTTCCAAAACATTGTTATGGCAAGTAATACTTGGACTCTTTTACTCTTTCAGACATGTTGCTACATCTGGAAGAGAGAATTATCATTAAAGAAAATTTGAACAAAATAAAATGTAGAGATATTGTAAAATCTCATTTCTCTGTCTCCAAACTTTCAATTATTATTTTCCTGAGGGGAAGTTTAAAACATTAAAGAAAAACATTTAGCTAAAAGATCCATTTGCCCTGCATCAATAACTGCGTTCAATATGGATTCCAAGAAGAAAATGACTTCTTACAGCTTAGTTCTTAATTTACTCTGAAGTGATTATGAATGATATTGCTAACCATCATTTTGTATTAAGACCAAAGAATTTCCATTACTAAGTAGAATGCGTATGGTACTGTTTTTACCATTCACAGCAACATATTGTCTCATCTAGGGTTTTCAACCCTGACCCAATATAAAGCAAAAGAGTGCAAGACTCTGTAGTGAACCTAATAAGTACATAACATTGTCCTTGTGTGTTCCAGACTGGAATTAATTTATGAACAGGAAAGGTCACTCATTGCATTACACTGACTCTTTTCTAATTTTAATATTTATATTATGTATTAATTTTAGAATTTTAAATGTATTTAAATAATGACCAAATATTTGATGTTAACTTTATGTTTTACTTTATCATATGTAGTAAGGTTAATTACTGTTTTGTGAAACTTCTGTTTCAGTTGTGTGTGTGTGTGTGTGTACTGTGAATCAAATGTATTTCTTACCGTGGGTTTTGGTCAGAAGGGTTTAGGAAGCATTGGCCTACAGTGCAAGAGAAAGAGGATTTGATTCGATAGGTGAATCTTTTCTCCCACTAAGCAGGCTTAAGACTCCTAGG
The DNA here is from genome assembly GCF_003676395.1 of Aethalodelphis obliquidens. Lineage (NCBI taxonomy): Eukaryota > Metazoa > Chordata > Mammalia > Artiodactyla > Delphinidae > Aethalodelphis > Aethalodelphis obliquidens. Next base: position 3,018,767 of record NW_020838014.1, on the reverse strand, counting down.
GAGTGTGTGTGTGTGTGTGTGTGTGTGTGTGTGTATTCTAAAAAACCATACCAACCTGTACTGCTGCTGCTACTGCTCTTAAATGATCCCTCTTTGAGTCTCCATTCGTCCTGCAAACAATTATGATTGCTCACTCTGTCTCCTTCCCTATTAACCTTATGTGTGCCTACTTTCCTTGTGTTTATTGCTTCCCTCGAACCCAGTTTCTCCCCACAAACGTGCCTTTCCTTTACCCAGTGCCCTAGACTTCAGATTTGCTCTCCTCATATCACTAGGTTCCTTTGCTCCACTGATCTCTGTTGTGCACAAGAAGCAAGGCATTCCCCCTGCTGGAGATAATTACTAGTTTTCCTATCTTTGGCTCCAGTTTACTTTGTTCACTCTTGTGCCCAGCTTTAGGAGACAGATGAAGGATCACGTAGGTAGGCCAGACCCTCTATGAATCATGTTTCCAACTTCAATTGAGTATACTTCCATTAATCTATTAATTACCCAGCTCATTGTTGAGCAGCTCTTAAAAATTTTGTCCTCAAGTAGATGGGCTTTTTCTCTAAATCTTAATAAGGCTATTGTAATTTTCAAAGATTAAGGTTACATGGTATGAGCAAGCTTAACTGATTTGGTCTGGGTCTTAAGCATACACAAATCTTCTCATCTTTTTTCCAGTTCCATAAGAACTGTCATACTTCTCAGACTCCTAACACCTCTTCCTTCCATGGGACCTAACTTTCCCCTCCCTCTTCCACGTATTTATTATATCCTTCATTATTTTTTTGCTGCAGTTTTAAAATATATATAGGGTTTTTTCCCAACCTTAAAGCATTGTATTTAAAATTGATTCCCCTTTTTGATCTTCTTCTTATTATTGACTTTAAAATAAATGTATTCATACTTGATCCATTTTCTCACTAATTTTCTCCCTAAGCTTTAGCTGTTATCTGCCCTCACTATCCTTTTTTTTTTTTTAATTATTATTATTATTTTTTTGGCCGCACCTTGCGGCACGTGGGATCTTAGTTCCCCGACCAGGGATTGAACCCATACCCCCTGCAATGGAAGCGAGGAGTCCTGCCTAACCATTGGACCACCAGGGAAGTCCCTGTCCTCACTGTCTTTTGACACTATTTATTTAATGCCCTGTTACCAAATACAAGGACCCTTTCTCGGTCCTTATTCTCCTTACCTCTTTCTTTTCTTCTTAGGACATTTTCCTTCCATGATTATTTGTGATCCACATTATCCTGGTTCTGTTACCTCTCAATAGTCTTTTTTCCACTCTGATTCTCCCTTTTCTTGCCATCTATAGTTCCTAATCATGATTAATGTTCTCAAAAGTTTAATCCCTAATTCTTTGCCTTTTAAAAACTTTCTGCTTATGTATGTATATGTATGTAACTATGTATTCTTGCTTTTTTCTCCATGATGTCTCTTTTAAACCTTTACTCCCCTTAAACCTTTGGCTTTTCTATCTCTCACTTTACTCTCAGCAAATAATTGCATATATTATTTCAAAGAGAAAATAGAAGCCATTAGAGGGCAAGTTAATCAACATACAGACCCCAAGCCTACAAAGGTACCTGCATCTGTGTCTTTCTTTCCTCATTACCTTCTGTTCCAGTGGAAGAGCTGTCCCTCTTTCTGTCAAATGCTAATCCCTCCAGTTCCATTTGAAGGCAATGCCTTCTCGCCCACGTGGCATTTGCTGTCTACCATTGTTTCTTCTGTCTCCTCTACTGACTCTTTTCCACCAGTGTTTAAAACAAGCTTAGTTCTTTTCTATCTTAAAAAAAAAAAAAAAAAGCTTTCCTGGGCCACATGTTCCTGTCCAGCTACTACTCTGATGTCCACTTGCCTACCTGGATAAACTCCTTGAAAGTGTTGTCTGCAGTTGCTGTTTCCATTTGTTCTTTCTCATCCGCTTCTCAATTCACTATGCTCTTCCTTCCTTCCACTGAATCTGCTCTTGCCCAGGTCCTAATGACCAATAGACACTCAAGTCTTTACTTTATTTGACTTTTGACAGTGCACTGTTGACCATTCTTTTCTGTTTGAAAGGTTCTCTTCCATTGGCTCCCATGATTCCACATACTCCTGGTATTTTCTCCTTTCTTTTTTTTTTTTTTTTTTTTTGCGGAACGCGGGCCTCTCACTGTGGGGGCCTCTCCCGCTGCGGAGCACAGGCTCCGGACGCGCAGCCTCAGCGGCCATGGCTCATGGGCCCAGCTGTTCTGAGGCATGTGGGATCTTCCCGGACCGGGGCACGAACCCGCGTCCCCTGCATCGGCAGGCGGACTCTTAACCACTGCGCCACCAGGGAGGCCCTCTCCTTTCTTTTAACTACTTTCATGACTTAAATGACCATCTATGATAGAAGAAGACTGACCCAGAATGTCCTAGAACTGACCTGTTTTAGATTAGTAATGTTTTCGGAGTTTATAAAGCTTATCCCTGACAGAGCATAGTGATCTATAAAAGTCAATTTGAAAATGAAGTATGTTTATTTAGTAATACTGTAAAGGATTTGTGATATGGTATGGTAAGAAATAAATTTTATTTTAAAAAACTTAACTACTGTTCTTTCTGTTTTAATTCCCACAATATGTTATATGAAGTGGGTGCTTAGAAAGTATTGCATGAATCCTTTAAAAAGTATATTATATTTTATGAAACAAGTGCTATAAAAGCAATTTATGTTTATTTTTTAAAATTAGGTAAGCCAAAAGAAAACAGCCATAGTTCTAATACCCAGAGATAAGATAATCACTGTTAACATTTTGGTGTTATATACATATTCACTTTTTTATTCATATAGTGTTTTTTTTTTTTTTTTTTTGGCTTTGCTGTGTGGCTTATGGAATCTTAGTTCCCCAACCAGGGATTGAACCTGCACCTGAGGCAGTGAAAGCATGGAGTCTAACCACTGGATCGCCAAGGAATTCCCTCATATAGATTTTAAAATTAACTTATACTATACAGTGCTTTATAACATTCTTCATTTACTATGAACATGTATGACTTCATAATGTTCCATTGTATGGATTTACCATAATACATTTAAGTCCCCTATTGGAAATTTAAGTTATTTTAAATTTTACAGTATTCTAAATCTACTCTTGTGTATGTGTGTGTGTGTGTGTGTGTGTGTGTGTGTGTGTATCTTTGTGAATTTGTTCACTTATTTCCTTAGGATAAATTATTGGAAGTGATGTTTCTGCATCATCATATATGTTTTTTAAAAAGCATTTATTAGGGCCTTATTTAATATAGAAAGATATGAAGAATGCAATTTATTTTTTTAACATCTTTATCAGAGATGTTAACATCTTTAACATCTTTATAATTGCTTTACAATGGTGTGTTAGTTTCTGCTGTATAACAAAGTGAATCAGCTATACATAAACATATATCCCCATGTCTCCTCCCTCTTGCGTCTCCCTACCACCCTCCCTATCCCACCCCTCTAGGTGGACACAAAGCACCTAGCTGATCTCCCTGTGCTATGTGGCTGCTTCCCACTAGCTATTTCACATTTGATAGAGTATATATGTCCATGCCACTCTCTCACTTTGTCCCAGCTTCCCCTTCCCCTTGTCCTCAAGTCCATTCTCTGCGTCTGCATCTTTATTCCTGTCTTGCCCCTACGTTCTTCAGAACCTTTTTTTTTTTTTTTTTTTAGTTTCCATATATATGTGTTAGCATACGGTATTTGTTTTTCTCTTTCTGACTTACTTCACTCTGTATGACAGTCTCTAGGTCCATCCACCTCACTACAAATAACTCAATTTCGTTTCTTTTTATGGCTGAGTAATATTCCATTGTATATATGTGCCACATCTTCTTTATCCATTCATCTGTTGATGGACATTTAGGTTGCTTTCATGTCCTGGCTATTGTAAATAGAGCTGCAGTGAGCATTGTGGTACATGACTCTTTTTGAATTATGGTTTTCTCAGGGTATATGCCCAGTAGTGGGATTGCTGTGTTGTATGGTAGTTCTATTTTTAGTTTTTTAAGGAACCTCCATAATGTTCTCAATAGTGGCTGTATCAGTTTATATTCCCACCAGCAGTGCAAGAGGGTTCCCTTTTCTCCACACCCTCTCCAGCATTTATTGTTTCTAGATTTTTTGATGATGGCCATTCTGACCGGTGTGAGGTGGTACCTGATTGTAGTTTTGATTTGCATTTCTCTAATGATTAGTGATGTTGAGCATCCTTTCATGTGTTTGTTGGCAATCTGTATATCTTCTTTGGAGAAATGTCTATTTAGGTCTTCTGCCCATTTTTGGATTGGGTTGTTTGTTTTTTTGATGTTGAGCTCCATGGGCTGCCTGTATATTTTGGAGATTAATCCTTTGTCAGTTGCTTCGTTTGCAAATACTTTCTCCCATGAAGATTGCAATTTAAAAGACCCGTTATTTGACTGTTCAGATAGATTGTGTTTTAACATTAAAAACAACAACAACAAATACATAAGGTCAAGCATTGTAAGAAGTTATAAAATGAAGAGTAAAAAACTTGCACCCCTACTCCCAAGTCCTTCTCACTGGTCACACTGTAGACAATTTCTTCCATATCCACCATAATTCAGTAAGCAGGGCTTATAAGATTCAGTCTTGTAATAACAAAAAATATGGTCTGATTGTATAAAAAGTACCAACGTGAAGATAATGAAACTTTTATTGACACAACTGACCATATACTGAACTGAGAATGTCCAAATGATCATAAGATGATCACTTCCTAACCACCTTCTTTCTCTGCTTTGAGGAAGACAAGAGATCTATCCCGCCCACCCCCATTTCAGAAAAGGGGACTACAGAGGGTAGAAGTCAGTTGTGTAATATCCAAACTCACATTATTGCAAGATATGTGTGTGGGTGTGTGTGTGTAAATATATGTGTATCCTTTTTTAAAAGTCTATAGAAAAGGAACCATAATTGAGAAATATTTTCCCCACTTTTATTTTGGACATCTTTCCATATCTGCACACAAGTCTCTACCTTATTCTTTTAATACAGGCATAGTATTCAATCAGGATGTCCTATGTAATTGAGCAGTTTATGTATTACACATAGACATCCAGGTGAGGGGCTGAAATTCAGCCCAAGGTCCACTTGTCAATACTCTATGCCTGTCTGCCCCTTCCCACAAGGATCCTCTTCTCACCCTGCTCAGCCTCTGACAACACACACCAGGCCACCCATCAGGCTGGCTACGCCCTCATCCTTCTCCAACACTAACATCTCACAGAGGCTGCCCCTCTGTGGAGTTGCCCTCTTTACCCTGTGTGGGTCCTGACGGTCCACACTCGCAGCCCTCCTACACAGATGCTTTCCTTACTCCTGCTCTGGTGCTTTGATAACCTGCCCTGCTGTTGTGGCTCCTTAGCATCAGGAATGGATGTCTCCCTCACTCTGTTCCACCCAATGGCTTTCAGCTGAATTGTTCAGGAAGAGAGGGGAAGAGCTGGTAGTAATTTTTTATCTTAGTAATAACTTTGTGTCTGTATGATATTGTTGGGCCTGAGGGTTAGTATATGGCAGAACTAATACTTTTATGTGTTTTAAATGGTAATTTGAGGGATAGGAGATATGTTTAATATCTGTGTGAATGCAGTTTTACTTTTTGTTGCTTTTATATTGTAAAGTGAGATAAGATACCCAGTGGATGTATAATTTTGGGATGTGATTTGAAAACTTGAGAAATCTGTCTTCTGGCTTTTTTAAAAGCTTTAGTATAAAATGGGAAGTTACATTGTACAATGGATATGAATGTATATTTTTAGGAGAGCCTGTTATGTCTCAGTTTTAAACCTTGAAAAGTACATCTTATACAGCATTAAAAAGAAAAGCAGGGTACAATTACATATACACTATAATTGCAACTATATAAAAATATCTTATGGGAGACTTCCCTGGTGGCGCAGGGGTTAAGAATCCGCCTGCCAATGCAGGGGACATGGGTTCAAGCCCTGGTCCGGGAAGATCCCACGTGCCGCGGAGCAACTAAGCCCGTGCGCCACAACTACTGAGCCTGCGCTCTAGAGCCCGCGAGCCACAACTACTGAGCCCATGTGCCACAACTAGTGAAGCCCGCGTGCCTAGAGCCCGTGCTTCACAAAAGCCACTGCAGTGAGAAGCCCGTGCACCGCAACAAAGAGTAGCCCCCGCTCGCCACAACTAGAGAAAGCCCGCGCACAGCAAAGAAGACCCAATGCAGCCAAAAATAAATACATAAAATAAATAAATTAAAAATATATCTTATGAAATAAACAGGAAGGAAATATACCAAAATATACCGGTGATTATGCTGGATGTGGTAGGCTTATAGATATTTTCCCCCTGTTTTCTGTATTTTCAAAATTTCTAAAAAGTAGCAGTATGACTATGACTTTTAAAATCCCTTTTTGAAAAATTGCTTCTTTTTAGTTTCTTTTTAGTTTTTGGAAATTTGTTTCAACCTTTGTACACTCAAGGAAGTAAGAATTTTGCTGCTTTTATTTTCCAATGTCTTGCTAAGAACTTAGCCAAGCTCGAGCTTGTGATATAAAAACTAGGTTATTTTAAGTTTATTTGAAGTATTTACAAAGCTGAAAAGTTCTAATTTGGGACAGTTATTTCTTATATTAGAGCGGTTTTTTTTAAAGGATAAATAGATCAAAAAGATTAAGATAAAACTTCATTTAGAAGATATACAGATGGCCAACAAGCCCATGAAAAGATGCTTAATATCACTAATCATCAAGGGAAATGCAGATCAAAACCACAATAAGATATCACCTCGTATCTGTTAGCATGGCTGTTATCAAAAAGATAAGAAATAACAGGTGTTGGCAAAGATGTGGAAAAAAGGGAACCCTTGTGCAATGTTGGTAATAATGTAAATTGGTGCAGCCACTATGGAAAATAGTATGGAGGTTCCTCAAAAAATTAAAAATAAAACCACCATAGGATGTAGCAATTCCACTTCTGGGTATTACCTGAAGAAAATGAAAACACTAATTCGAAAAGATATCTGCACCCCCATGTTCATTGCAGCATTGTTTGCAATAGCCAATATATGGAAACAACCAAAGTATTCATTGATAGATGAATGGATGAAGAAGATGTGGTATATATATACAATGGAATATTAGTCATAAAAAAGAATGAAATTCTGCCATTTGCAACATGGATAGACCTTGAGGCATTGTGCTAAGTGAAATAAGTCAGACAGAGAAAGACAAATAGTACATGATCTCACTTATATGTGGAAACTAACAAACAAATAAGCAAGACCCAAGTTCATAGATACAGAGAACAGATTGGTGGTTACGAGAGGGGGATGGTGGGGATGGTGGGCAAAATGGGTGAAGGGGTCAAAAGGTACATACAAACTTCTAGGTATAAAACAAATAAGTGATGGGGAGGTAATGTACAGCATGGCAACTATAGTTAATAATACTGTATTGCATATTTGAAAGTTGCTAAGAGAGTAGATCTGAAAAGTCCTCATCACAAGAAAAAAATTTTTTAATTTTGTAACTATGTATGTTGATGAATGTTAACTAGACTTATTGTGGTGATCTTTTCACACTGATAGAAAATAGCAAGTCATTGTGTTGTGCATCTGAAACTAATGCAATGTTACATGTCAATTATACCTCAATAGAAGAAGATAAACCTCATTTAATTATGCAGATAGTTATTAACATTGCATTAATGTAGTGAGATTCTAAAGTTTCATGTTATTAAAGTTATTTTTATATGTAATTTTCCACATTGTTTCATTTTGTAAAACTTCCTCTTCTACTGAAACATTTATTTGACTGTGGTACCTAAGCAGTCTTTAAAATTTAGCTCTGAGCCAGCTCTTTTTCCCCCCCAGTCAGGAGCTAGTACAAGTCCCTTCTCCCTCCTAATTCTGAGTGGTTATCTTGTGATTATAATCCCTTGGCTTGAGGTGGGCAGGAAGTATCTCCCCCTTTTCCCTTAGGAGGCAGAGAAACATAGACCACCTAGTTTTTTTAAGGAAATCCTCTCTGTTGTCCTTGTAATCCTTACAATTAAAGAATTGAAATTCTTCTCACATCATCTTGACAAGGGTAGTGAACCAGGTTTTGGCCACCCCACTTTATAAGCTTTGTCCTTCTCTTTAGAGTAGGGAAATGTTTGACTCCTTTTGTTTTGATTTTGGCCTTTGAGCCCCCTGCAGAAACTCAGAGAGGACAGGAAAAGTTGCATTTGACATCCTGTTATATTAGCTGATGTTATTGTTATGTCTACTCACAAAAACAAGTAATATATAGTGGTTAAATGCACAAGCTTTGGAGTAAAGCGGAACTAAGTTTGTGTTACCTTGGGTAGCCTACGTAACCAGTTCAGTCTCAGCATCCTCATCCACAAAATGAAGGTAATACTGACTATCAGAGCTGTGAAAATTAAATGTAATAATCTAGGTAGGTACTAAACACAGTGGTTGGCACATGTAAGCACTTAATAAATTAATAATTATTGACATTTAAAATATCACATTTCTATACAAACGTATCTCTTCTGTACCTCCTGGATTTTTCGTTTACATTTTACTTGCTGAAAATATTCAAATAGTGGAAATTAGGTTCTACTCTCAGATCAGAAACATGTAAGAACTGAATTAGACTGAGAGGACTGCCGTGAACATCAGCCATGCAATTAGATAACATTAAATACTTGCCTGTTAAATTATAGCCTTATTTATGGGAGAGGAACAGGGGTGTGGATAATGAACCATATCATTAGATTATTTAGAAAATAAATATTTTTAAATATTATAAATAATTTTATTTTTAAATAAAATTATTTAGAAAATTTTTTAAGCTTTGAGCTTATATATTTTCCAGTTTTTCAAAGTATCTTTATAAATTTATTTTTCTTAGGTAAATTTAGTTGAATATCTTTAAAACATTGGTATTGGTAAAACCTTATAGGCTAACTGCATTATGCTGGTTTTTTATTCTGTTTAATTGTTATTTTTCAGTTCAAGGATGTGATTTAATCCATGTACTAATTAGCATATATGTTATAACAGTGGTTCTACTACAAGAAAATTCGTTTTTCTATGAATCCTGGAAGCTGGTTTGGGAGGTTCTTTTCCAACCTATTTAAGGCCTATTTCCTCAGTGGTCCTTGCAACCTTTTAGGACCAGTACATTTCTGGATATGGCATAATTTGCAGTAACCATACCTAGGTTGTCTCTAAACTAGATTACTAACTGGAACATTAGATTAAGGTCCAGCTGCAACAGAAATATAGTTACTGTTGTGATTTCTAGCCTCCTTGATATTTAGACTGAGGAAGTTTTCCCAAATCACATTCTTCTTTTCTTCTGCCTGTAGTGCATATCTCCCCTTCTGTAGGCTTCCTTTACTTTTCCCTGTCATTCAGGAAAGCCTAAGGACCATCCAGATGTAAATGACCTCTGTGGGCATGTACTTTTACACTTTTCAAAAATATCAGTAGTTATTGGTGACTATAGTTAATAGTTAACAATATTGTTGTAGGAGAGTAGATCTTAAATGTTCTCAATAAAAAAAGAAAAATAGTTGTGTGAGGTGACAAATGTATTAACCAAACTTATTGTGCTGATCATTTCACAGGGTGTGTGTGTGTATATATATATATTAATATATGTATTATCAAATCATCATTTTGTATACCTTAAACTTACACAGTGTTATATGTCAATTATATCTCAATAAAGCTGAGGGGGAAATAGTTATTGCTTCTTCTGACTAGTTCTCTTAAGTCTCAAAGGGAAGAGTTGTTTACATTTTCTATTCATAGGATTTTGGGCCACCTGGTTATTTTAGCAGACACCTGAATATCCTCAGGTTCCTTTGTAAAATGGTGAACATTAAAGTTAATGCAGTTGGAATATCTTACTCTATACTTATGGTCTGCTGGGGGTGCACAAGACGATTTATTAGGATGTGAAAAGAGCATTAGAGTTATTTATATTTGTTTTCACCTCAAAAAGTAATAAGTTAAAAAAAAAGAAAAAAGGTAATAAGGTATATTTAATATACAGATTGACACTGGTGCCTCCAGTCTTACCAGATTTCATCTGAGGCATTAATCCCAAGGGGAAGGTGTTCATTCCACAGCAAAAAAGAATTGGCAGTGACATCCTCACTGGTCTTTTAGCTATTGTTCTCTTTTAGTTATTGCAACACATAATAGTCATATGTGTCCAGTTTATATATGTCCAAGTAGGTGGATTTAGAAATTATGTTTTAAATGATAGAATCATTACAGTCCTTGAAAATAAGATGAGCATTGGCATGAAAATATTTTGTATCTCACAGTAGTTCTCTACTTTGTTACGGACAAGTAGTTTTAAAAGTTGCCAATCTTAAAATGTCACACAATTTTCCTTTACTGTAAGAAACGTTCCAAAATTGTTGGTTTTCTGGGATAAGTGGTTATTGGCAAAAAAAAATTAAATATAATTAAATATAATTGTTCCTTAAAGGTAAAAGTTAATAATGAGAGAGAAATCAATTGTTTTTCTAAAGAAACTCATGATTTGGAGAGGGAATTTGATAACTGGGAATGTTTCCATTGCTATTTGTTATTGCCCAAAACAAAGTATGCGTGTCATCTATAAAACTCTCCTATCTGCACACTTAGCACTCTTGGAAACAATTTTCTAGTCTGTTTTAAGATCTTTCAAAGTAGTTTCAGGGGATTTTTAATCAGTTTGTTAAAAATGTAAATAGTGTAATACTGTCCAATTAGTTTGCGAGTATAGTTGACAGACATTGGAGAAGATGGAGGTATACTAATCAAATTTCAACAAAAACTCTTGCTTAATTGGTGAATGGAATTTACCAGTGAGTATTTTGATTCAGTCAATGAAGCTCTTCTTTCATTGGCTCTATCTATTGTGTAAGTTATCTTTTTCAGTTACTATGGCCCTTGATGTTAGTCAGCTCAGGCTGCCATAACAAAGTACCACAGACTGAGCGGCTTAAACAACAGAAATTTACTTTCTCACACTTTTGGAGGCTAGAGGTCTGAGATTAAGGTTTAGCACGGTTGGTTTCTTCTGAGGCCTCTCTCCTTGGCTTTATAGGTGGCTGTCTTTTCCCTGTGTCTTCACACAGTCTTCCCTCTTATCTGTCTGTGTCCACATTTCCTTTACTTATAAAGGCAACAGTCATATTGGATTAAGGCCCACCCTAGTGACTTCATTTTAACCTAATTACCTTTTTAAAGCCTTCTTCTCCAAATAGTCGTATTCTGAGGTACTAGGGGTTAGGATGTCAGCATATGAATTTGGACATAATTCAGCTGATAGCACCCTTAGAACCAAGTATTGAAATAAACTGAATTTAGAACTAGATCTTTGAATTACTGTTTCAAGGAAAAAACGTCATGTTTAATCACATTGCTTTTACTTAAAATATTTGTAATTAATCATATTTTAGTGAGAGTGAAATGGTCATTTTACCTTCCTCTTACATATTTAATTTTTAAGGAAAGTAATAAAATGATTTTTAAAATATCTCTTAACTTTTTTATTTTTGCATGCTTTATAATATGCATGATGTTACTATAGTTGTATGTTTATAACTTATAAATATACATAAATCATTCTTTTATGTTCATAGGAGTTTAGAACCAAAATTTGAAGACCCCTGACTTAGATATTGCCCCCTTTTAAAATGTCTTTCTATCATGAAGGTAATATGTTACATGGTATTAATAATAACATGGGTTTTAGAGTTCAAATTATACTTTCCCCACTTATGATAACATATATGACCTTAAAAAGTTATCTAATCTTGCTAAGCCTCAGTTTCCTCTTCTAGAAAATAAAGATGTCTTCCTCTGAGGATTGTTGTAAAGGTTAAATGAGATTATGCATGTAGTGCCTGGCAAATAAGAAATGTACAAAAAAGTCATTGTGGTGCTTATAATTATTTAAGTTGTCTTGGTATTACTCATTTATCTTTAAAGTATTCTAAGATGTTTTCCTATTCTACAAATGGAGCAACTTCGCATCACTAGAGGCCCTTAAAGTAATAGGCATTGCTAATTTTCATAAACCTTTCCTTATTATGTATTCTTATAGTCAGGATTTAGTCATTCATTTAACGAGTATTTACTGAAGGGTTACTATCTGGTGCATAGTCTTCTAGGTGGTGGGGATACAGTAGTGAAAAAGCTTATGTTCCAATAGGGGAGACAAACAATAAGTAAACAAATAAATAATAGAATTTCAGGTAAACGATAAGCCCTATGGAGAAAATATAGCATGGTGAAGGCGTAGAGAAATATGTGAGGAAAGAAGCCTTATTTGAGATAAGATGAACAGGGAAGGTGAAAACTGAGTACAAATCGAAAAATGAGAGAGGGAGAAATGATGGTGTCGTGGATTAATGTGGTAGCAGTGAAGATGGTAAATGGTTGGAGTTAGAGATATGTTTGAAAGTGGAGCCAATAAGAATTACCATTTGTCCTAGTAAGTTTGGGCTACTGTAACAAAAATACCATAGAGTGGGTGGCTTGAACAACAAAAATTTAATTCTCACAATTCTGGAGTTTGGGAAATCCAAGATCAAGGTGCTGTCCAATCCATTTCCTGGTGAGGGTCCTCTTCCTGGTTTTTAGATGGCCGTCTTCTCATTGTAACCTCCCAGAATGGAGAGAGATCATCTTTATCGTATCTCTTTTTATAAGGCACTAATCTTATCCGTGAGGGCTTCACCCTCATAACCTAATTACCTCCCAAAGTCTCACCTTCAGATACCGTCACATTGGCAGTTAGGGCGTTCAACATATGAATTTCGGGGGAACATAGACATTCAGTCCATAACACCATTGGTTTAGTTATAAGGATAACTCCTAAGGTCACACAGCTGTGGCAAATAAAACCTCCAGTAGTACCCAGTAGAATCAGTGGGCAGCAAGGAAGAGGACTTGTAGTCATTTGGAAGTTTTTTTGAACAATGTGGGTAACCAACTGTATAATAAAATCACAAAGTTAGTATTATTCTAAGTCTTTGGCTTGTGCCTCAAAATTCTGAATATAATCTGCATTAAATCAACTATCATTTTTTATTCTTTCATTTTAGAAAAACCTCAAAAATTTCTGTGATGGATGTCTCAACAGAGTTGGTAGAATTGTTAAAATTCAATTTTTTTTTGAAGAATTGTCTTTCTTACTTTGCAATTAGGCACAATAACTGCTTGAGATGTTTATGTTGTCTATTCTTAGTAATATTAGGGTTTAAGTTTCTTTGCTATTTGGGGAATCATTTTTAGTTACCTATAAGGCTGTTTCCTCTGATAGGAGTGAGATAAAAGGCTGATATCCTGTATGTGCTTGCTTTGAAGATTTGTTATTCAAGGAACAGTCAGCAAAATGGTAAAAGTTTTGAAAGGCAGAAGCCAGTCTGACATTTGCTTTTTTTCCCTCTGTTTCTTTGTTCCTTTATCATTTGCTTTAAAATAGTTTTAGTTAAATTTAATGATGTATTTTAGGCAAGATTTCTTCCAATGACTTTTATTAAAAATTTATCTCAAGGCTTTACAAATTAAATGCTATATTAATATTTTAATTAAATATACTTAATAGAAATTTCAAAAAGCAAATACCATGAGCAGTTCAAATTCCTACCCATCTTCCTGAGTAGATATTATTATGTTCAATTTTTCTCTGACGCATGTCTTAGCATCTTCTGCTGTAACAAGTACAGGAGTGACATTCTGAGATTTAGGTTCACTTTAGGTCTTTTAAGACAGCATTGCAGAAGCATTTACTCCTCTTGGCTATTAATGCTATCTCTCTTTTCATTTTCATTCCTGAGTTTCCTTTTTTTTCTAAATATACCCAGCAAGAATTACTCCAGAATATTAAGATTCTTAAGGTCATGGAATGGTATAAAGAAGTATTTGTTGTAAGGAGAATTCAAAATTGGGGAACAATTACAGAACAGTATTAAATGTAATGGGAGCACACAGAAAGAGTCATTAACTCTGGGTAAAGGGCTAAGGAAGATCTCACAGAAAAACTTTGAACTGGTCTTGAAAGTGCATTGTATGTTCATGAAGCAATTAATAGGAGCTATCATTTATTGAGCAGTTACTGAAAGCCAGGAACTGTCTTAAACATTTTATTTATATCATCTCATTTAATCCCCATAACAACCTTACAGAATAAATAAATACCTGTGTCTTTTGGGGCAGAGAGTGCTAAGACATACATGAGTTGCTTAACCTCTTTGTGCCTTGTTTCCTCATCTGCAAAATGAGGCTAACAATACTATTTACCTCATGGATTGTCACAAGAATTAGATAAGTTAATATTGGTAAAGTGAGTAGAACTATGCCTGGCTCATAGTAAGTGCTCAATATCTATTACCTATAATCATCATGATCATTCTATAGATAAGGAAGTAGGCTTAGAAGGATTAGGTAATTTGACTAAGGATACACAGCCAAGAAACAAGTCTGGTGGTATTTGAACTCTGTGTAACTCATAATTTTCTAGCTTTAAACCACTAGTAGATGCAAAGTATTCAATGTTGTTATCATGTAGCATGTGAGCAAAGGCAAGTGGCAGGAGTCAAAGCTGGAATCAAAGGGTGAAAGACCTCATATGTCATGTTAAGGAGTTTGGACTTTATCTTGTCACTGGTAGTACACCATGAAATATTTACAGGATTAATTTTATCATTTAAACCAGAAAGTATTTTAGAGCAAAATCATGATCATTTTTATGCATTATAAAAACACAGATGTGTGTGTACCTATGACATTTTTTTAAAGCTTTAAAACTCTTCATGATTTCCTTGTTCCAATTTTTTCATTCATATTTGTTGGCCATATATTTATTTGTTTTGCCATTTTGTTAGTATTTAATATCACCACAAATAGTAGCAAGGGTCAAATGTTTAAGATAGATATATTTGTGGAGAAAAAAACCTTAATATTGAGGAAATTATGCCCACTAATTTAACTTATTTCTGCAAAGTAGTGTTGGTCGGGAGAGATATTATTCAATTTTGATAGCAGAACCTTTCTCTGTTCTTGAGAGTGCATGGTTCTTCGAGGGTATGTTTTGCTAATCACGTTGGTAGATTATGGAGTACCAGTAAAAGATTTTAACTGGTTTGTTGCTTGATCATATGTAAGTTTTAAAAATAGCACTCTGACAACAATATTGGAGGCAGGTTGATACTGGAGGAAGGTATGCCATAGAGGAGGCTACATTACAGTAGATCTAGGAGAAGTATGATACGGCATAAATTAAGGTTTTTGTAATGGTAATAGAAATGAAGAGAGACATTCAGGAGGTTAGATTGGTGAGAATGTGTACTGACACCCATACATATACAATATTTAAATAAGTTGTGGCAGTAATGTCATAGGCATTATTGGGCACTTTGTACAAGACACTTTATATATTATTTCATTTGATCCTTCCAATAACTCTGCTGGTGAATCTTATTCCCTTGTTATAGATTAAGGCTGGATTGATCAAGAGTACGAGGCTACACCACACAGTAAATTGTAGAGAATTTAAATTTAAATCCAGTTGTCTGCCTCCAAAGCCTGCCTTCTTTGTACCATGCACCGTGATGCCTCCCTTATAAATTAAACATTGTAGCCTCCACCTACGTTTTATTACATATCTATTTCTATGGTTTATTTCATTGATTGCTGAGTTAAAAGTTGTTTATTCTGTTCACCTAGGAATAACTTTCCTACATTGAGAGAATATTCTTGGGCTCTTTGCCTCATGTTTTTTTTTTTTAAACATCTTTATTGGAGTATAACTCCCTCACTCTTAAAAAGAGATTTTGAAAACATTTTTAATAAGGAAGCATATAAGGAGCATATTTTCTCTCCAGGACATTTCTTTGCACACTTAACCTCATAGTAGTAATCACTAACAACAGATTGAATTATAGTACATAGGTCCAGAAACTGGCTTTAATAAAAAATCAAAGGCTGTCTGTTATTAAAATATCTGGATGTGTTTTATTCTTCTCTGACAGCAGTTGCCTATTGTGATAATTTATGGTTTTGTATATTTTTACAGTGACTTACTTTGTTCTGTGTTGATACGTAAAAGCCTTTGGATTTCTGAAAAGTTTCAGAGCATGAAGGTGATCTAGTAGTAGACTGTTCTCTTTACAAATTGGTATCCTAATATCCTTTCTCTAAACTTGTGCTTTATACTGAAGTGGACTTTAATGTCTCTAGAGCAGAGACTTTACAAAATTTTTTGACCACACCCCACCATAATAAATACATTTGCAGTCTGTCTATTACACATCTGAAATAAACATCTCTGAAGCAATACTTTCCCTTATTTACATACAGTGTATTCTGACTTTTTCTATTTCACACTATTCTTTTTCGTTAAAAACATTTTATGACTTCCTCTTCTAGTTAGGGTTAGAAAGACTTGAAAAACATTTGCTCCCGTAGTAGCAAGAAAATCCTGGACAAAATAAAGATCATATATTTCTCTGGGGCTTGTGCATAGCAGTGGACAGAAGGAAACTTTCATGAACTGAATTCCAAAATGAATGTGTTTATAAGTGAGTGGAAAGCCACAGCAACTTTCATACCTGGGGACAAGCACATGGTCTGGATACAAGTAGCCCTGACATAGATGGTGAGGCTTTATAGAGGCAGGGGGATATCTGCCAAGCCTTAGTTAACAGTATGGACTCTTGGAATTGAAATGTGGATTGGAATTTGGAAGAATCCCAAATGTGAAAACAAACGAGCTGGCCCAAGAATTATCTGCTGTGTCCCCCATCGTCAGATTTCTACTAAGAAAGCAGCATTGCAGGAGGGTGTGGGAAGAGCAAAGAAATAGTGCAGTCTCATGTATTTGTGCAGTGATGCTCTGCCAGAGTTGAGTCCAAAGGTGAACCAAAAATACCTGAAACTGGGCCTCCCTGGTGGTGCAGTGGTCGAGAATCTGCCTGCCAATGCAGGGGACACGGGTTCGAGCCCTGGTCTGGGAAGATCCCACATGCCGCGGAGCAACTAAGCCCGTGCGCCACAGCTACTGAGCCTGCGCAACTGGAGCCTGTGCTCCGCAACAAGAGAGGCCGCGACAGTGAGAGGCCCGCGCACCGTGATGAAGAGTGGCCTCCGCTCGCCGCAACTAGAGAAAGCCCTAGCACAGAAACGAAGACCCAACACAGCCAAAAATAAATAAATAAATAAATTTATTTTAAAAAAAATAGCTGGGGGTAATTTTGATAGAAAACACCAATTAAAGATCTAAGAAGCTCTACAGACTTCAAGCAAGATAAATATAACTAAAACCACACTTAGGCTTATTGTAGTCAAATTGCTGAAAAGTGAAGATAAAGAGTAAATCGTAAAAGCAACTAGAGAAAAAAAGCTACATTATGTACAGGGGAACTAACATAAGAATGGCTGCAAACTTCTCATTCTATAGAAACAATGCAAACTGCAAGTCAGAAGAATCATAACCTTAAACTAATTAAAGAAGAATACTATCAACCTAGAATTCTATATCCAGCAGAATTATCCTTCAAAAATGAAGGTGAGGGACTTCCCCTGTGGTCCGGTGGTAAAGAATCTGCCTTCCAATGCAGGGGACGTGGGTTGGATCCCTGGTCGGGGAACTAAGATCCCACATGCCGCGGGGCAACTAAGCCTGCATGCCACAACTACTGAGCCTGCACATCTCAACTAGGGAGCTCATGTGCCACAAACTACAAAGCTTATGTGCTCTGGAGCCCACGTGCCATAACTAGAGAGAAGCCTGCGTGCTGCAGTGAAAGATCCTGCATGCGGCAACTAAGACCTGACGCAGCCAATAAATCAATAAATAGAATTTTAAAAAATGAAGGTGAAATAAAGTTATTTTAAATTAATGAAAGAGGAGGAAATTTGTTTGCCACAGATCTGCACTACAAGAAATATTAAAGAATGTACACAGAGATCAGTGAATAGTCAGAATTTATAGATGAGGAAACTGAAATCCCGAAAGGTAAAGTGATTTCCTGAGATCACACAGCTAATAAATTGCAGGGTTAGGACTGAACTCCATTTCTTCTGATTTCAGTAAACTTTTTGTTTGGGTTACAGTATAACATATTTAGTGGGAAGAGCAAATGACATTGGAGTAATCACATTCAGGTCTGAATCTCAACTCCTCCAGCTGTTGGAACCTTGGACTATTGAGAAAATCTCTCATCTCCATTTTTCAGGTAAAGAATATGCACAGAGAGATTATATCTACTTTATACAGTTGAGAGGAGGATTATAATGTTTGTTAAAGGACCTTGTACACTGAAGGCATAAAATGAATCTTAATTCTCTTCCCCTCTTTCTACTACGATGCCTTTTTGAAAAATCAGTACAGCATGTTTTTTTTTTTTTTTGAGGGGGAGTCATCTTTTCCAGAGACTTTATCTTTAGTCTTATCTCTTTCCTGAAATAAATCACCCTTATGACACCAATAGTGATTCTTTTTCCACTTGGCTATGTTCCTTCTAGTATCTGAGTAGTTGGAATCCCTTTGGCACCAATTTTCTTCAGATAGCAACAGTCATTCTGACACTACACATGAAACTGTCATTTTAAAAAACAGGCATCTATGCCCAAGCCTCCTCTTTTCCTAGGACAAAGGAATAGCTAGGAGCTTAAGGTAAATCTGCAGTGAATAGTATAGTATTTTTGGGGGCTAAATGCATTTATGAGGAAGAAATATCAGATTATTTAGATGTTCCAGGATACGGTTGTATGACAACTTGTTTTACATTTCCTGATCAAAATCTGCTGTTCAGAGAAAGGTAATACTGGTCCTACAGAATTTAGGCTTGAATACAAAGAGTGATTTTTGTTTAGAATAATTAACGTATCTTACTCAGCATACATTACTGTTTCCAAAAGGTCTGAAATTCATTACAAATATATGGGTCTGAAATTCATGACAACTATGGACCCTTGTTAAGTCCAAAGCTTCTTTTGCATTTAAGCAGTAAGCCTTATGTGAAAATTGAATAGAAGACTATTTTAGTGAAAGTTAGTCATATTGTCCCCAGAGTGAAATTCACTGTGTTCGGATTTTGTTTAATAACAAGTTTATTAACACTATTTAATTAAATGATTGTCACTTCATTATTAAGGATACAGAAGACCAGTGACACCTGCTTTGAGGGGCACTAACTTCAACAAAGGAGACCTTTTGTTTTTAAATTTGACATTGGCAGTGTTTTCCCTTAAAGCATTCAGATTCAGGAAATTAAATCCTGATGGCTTTTTCTTTTTCTGGCCTGGCAAACAATTGGAGAGCTCAGTATCTCTGGCTCTGGCAGAGGAAGAACAGGTTGAAATGAACTGAACTGTCAAGTTTTTAATAGTAGCTATGATATAGAAGAAAACCTTGGGTTTTGGTAATTCATTTATCTTCTCTGAGCATAAGTATCCTCACCTATAAAAATGTATACAATAATATAATAATCAAGGTTGTTATGAGGAGGAAAGGAGATTAACTGAAACTGCTTTGTAACTAGAAATACTATGCAAATTAATATTGAAGTAAATGACGTGTTTTAAATCTGTTTTAAAAGGGTGATTTTCTCATTCAAATTAAGAGCAAAAATGCATAGGATTTTCAGAGTGTACTAGATATTTTACCTTTCATCTTTTTTTTCACATTTAAAAACTAACTTCACTGAGTTCTAATTTCAAACGGTAAAATGCAGCCATTTTAAGTGTATGGTCCATTAGTTTCAACAAATGTATACACCTGTGTAACTACCATCCCAATCAAGATATATAAAATTTTCTTCATTCCATAAAGTTCCCTTATACTTCTCTGTGGTTAGTTCTTACTTTCCTGGCCCTAGGCGACCACTGATCTGCTTTCTTTCATAATAGATTAGTTTTGCCTGTTCTTGAATTTCATATAAATGGAATCATACTGTATGTACTCTGGTTTCTGCATAATGTTTCTGAAAGACATCAAGTTATTGTACATATCATTAGTTCTTTTTAATTGATGAGTAATGTCCTATTGTATGACTATATCACAATTTGTTTATGCATTCACTTTTTTTTTTTTTTTTTTTTTTGGTACGCGGGCCTCTCACTGTTGTGGCCTCTCCCGTTGCGGAGCACAGGCTCCGGACGTGCAGGCCCAGCGGCCATGGCTCACGGGCCCAGCCGCTCTGCGGCATGTGAGATCTTCCCGGACCAGGGCACGAACCCGTGTCCCCTGCATCGGCAGGCGGACTCTCACCACTGCGCCACCAGGGAAGCCCTGCATTCACTTCTTGATGACCTTTTGGTTGTTTCTAGTTTGGGGCTAGCATGAATAAAGCTGCTGTGAATATTCATGTAAAAGTATTTGTGTGAACATTATTTTCCTTTCATATGAAATGCCTAAGTGAGATTGTTACCTACCAGGATTCTTGGACTCTTTAATCAATAGAAGTTGATGAGAGGCCAGATGAGAAATTCAGGCAAGGCTTTAATGGGATTCATGCTGCAGCTCGAGGGAACGAAAACAAGTTATAGGTTCCCTTGCTTGCACCCTGAGGCCAAGGGCGAGCTGGTCCCTTAAATGGGGTGAGGATAGGGGCAGACCCATGCATTAGGCTGGAGGGGTGTCTTAGGTGGTCTGCCCACCCGCTTGGTGGTGCAATGTGCAGGGGTCATGCCCAGTACCCTGCTTTTGCTCCCAACACCTCAGAAATGGCAGTTACGTTTTTGGTCTTTTTGTATCTTGTTGTTCATAATTTGCCCCAACTGCACATACACAGTTATTTTTAGTTCCTTATAGTTTCTTTGTATTCTGTTGCTCAAGGAGACATTTGTCCACGTGTAACGACTGCCGCAAAGGGTCCCAGGCCCCAGGCCCCAACCTGTCTCAAAATTGCTATCTCATATGGCAATCATATGTTTAGTTTTATAAGAAACTGCCAAACTATTTTCCAAAGTGGTTGTACCATATTATACCAGCAGTGTTTGAAAGTTCCATGAGCTCCAATACTTAGTATTCTTTTTAATTTTAGCCATTCTAGTGGGTGTGCAGTGGTATCTTGTGTTTTTATTTGCATGTTTTTCATAACTAATGATAGTGTGCATTTTTCAGGTGCTTTGTTGTACTTATTGGCTACTCCTAAAATCTTTCGTAAAGTGTCTATTCAAAACTGATGCACATTTTAATTGTGTGACTTTTCATTCAGTTGTTATAGCTCTTTATATACAATATATTATGGATTTAAGTCCTTGTCAGATATATGTATTTTGTATAATTTCTCCCTGTCTGTGGCTTGCCATTTAATTTTTAAAACATCTTTAGAAGAGCAGAAGATCTTAATTTTGATGAAGTCCATTTTAGCAATATTTTGCCTTTATGGTTAGTACTTTTTGTGTCCTTAAAAGTCTTTTCCCTCCCTAAAGTTACAAAGATTTTTTTTCTTCTAAAAGGTTTATAGTTTTAGCTCTTAAGTTTAGGTTTATGATGCAGTGATCCCCCTTATCCATGGTCTTAATTTCTGTGGTTTCAGTGACACACAGTCAATCATAGCCCAAAAATATTAATGGAAAATTCCAGAAATAAACAATTTATAATTTTTAAATTGCATGCTGTTCTGAGTAGCATGATGAAATCTCCTGCCGTCTTGCTCTGTCCTTCAAGGGACATGAACAATCCCTTTGTCCAAAGAATCCACACTGTTTACGCTACCCCCCCCATTATAGGAAGAAACAGTATACAGAGTGTTTGATATTGTCAGCAGTTTCAGCACCCATTGGGAGTCTTGGAATGTATCCCTCATGGATAAGGAGGGGACACCTGTACATTTCAAGTTAATTTTTGTACCTGGTGTGGGTAAGGGTCGAGGTTCATTTTTTCCATATGGATATCCATTTATCCCAGTGCCACTAACTGAAAAGATTATTCTTTCCCCAGTTTTGTGGAAATCAATTGTCTATATACAAGTGGGTCTATTTCTGGACTCTGTGCTGTTCTATTGGTCCATTTGTCTCTGCTTTCACTAGTACACATTGTCTTGATTACCATAGCTTTGTAATGCCTGAAATCCACTTTATTATTTTTCAAAATTATTTAGGCTATTCTAGGTCGTTTGAATTTCCATATAAATTTGAGAATCAACTTGTCAATTTCTACAACAAAGCCTGTTATGAATATGATTAGGATTGTGTTGAATCTACAGATCAATTTTGAGAGAATTAGATATAACAAAATCAAATCTTTTAGTTCATTAACGTGATATGTCTTTCTTTAATTCTTTAATTTTTTCTATCTTGTAGTTTTCAGTGTATAGGTCTTGTACTCCTAAGTATTTCCTGTTTTTCATGCTACTGTAAATGTTATTTTAAATTTCATTTTCCAGTATTCTCAGTATCTATAAGTACAATTAATTCTTAAATATTGACCATGTACCCTGAGACCTTGCTAAATTCGTTCATGAGTTCTGTTAGCTTGTAATTGTAGACTTCTTGGGATTGACTAAATATACAATCATGTTGTTTACCCAAAAAACCTTTCACTTCTTTTCCAATCTGAATGCCTTTTATTTAATTTTTCTTGCCGTATGGCATTGATTATGACTTCTCATACAGTGATGAATAAAAGTGGGAAAAGATGACATCCTTACCTTTTTCCCAATCTTAAGGGAAAGGTGTTCAGTCTTTTACCCCTTAGTATGCTATTACCAGTAGTTTTTTTCATAGATGCTCTTTATGAGATTGTGGAAATTTAATTACTCATTTTCTGAAGGGTTCGTTTTTTTTTTTTTTACTATTGTGAATGGGTATGAGTTTTTTCTTTTTTTTTTTTTTAAGAAGATGTTGGGGGTAGGAGTTTATTTATTTATTTATTTTTGCTGTGTTGGGTCTTCATTTCTGTGCAAGGGCTTTCTCTAGTTGTGGCAAGCGGGGGCCACTCTTCATCACGGTGCGCGGGCCTCTCACTATCGCGGCCTCTCTTGTTGCGGAGCACAGGCTCCAGATGCGCAGGCTCAGTAGTTGTGGCTCACGGGCCTAGTTGCTCCACGACATATGGGATCCTCCCAGACCAGGGCTCGAACCCATGTCCCCTGCATTAGCAGGCAGATTCCCAACCACTGTGCCACCAGGGAAGCCCAGGTATGAGTTTTTTCAAATGCTTTTTCTTCATCTATTTGTTTTTATTGAGGTATAGTTGATTTACAATATTATATTAATTTCAGGTATGAAGCATAGTGATTCAAAATTTTTATACATTATACTCCATTTATACTTATAAAATATTGCCTATATTCCCTGTATTGTGTACGATATATTCTTGCACCTTATTTATTTTATACATAGTAGCTTGTACCACTTAATCCCCTACTTCTGTCTTGTTCCTCCTGCCCTTCCTCTCCCCACTCTGTATCTGAGAGTCTGTTTCTTTTTTTTTTTTTTGATATTCACTAGTTTCTTTTGTTTTTTAGATTCCACATATCAGTGATAACATACACCATTTGTCTTTCTCTGACTTACTTCACTGAGCATAATACCCTCCAGGTTCATCCATTTTGTTGCAAATGGCAAAATTTTATTCTTTTTTATGACTTAGTAGTATTCCATTCTCCCTCTCTCTCTCTCTCTCTCTCTCTCTCTCTCTCTATATATATATATAT